>NC_041051.1:692892-699871 GCF_900634775.1 Gouania willdenowi | reverse complement strand
TACACTACACTTAAATCTGATGTTTTTTTGCCCTCAAGTGACTCTGTTTCTTTCAATGTTTGTAGTCTGTGTTTGTTCTCCCCCAGCATCAAGCAGAACGAGTTAATAAACGGGGCATTGTGACTTTAGCTTCCAGGGCACTTCCCCCCTAACATTCCAGACTTCCATTGTTAGAGTCAGGCTCTCCCCCCTGCTGATTTCTCAGGTGATTCATTTACAAATGAATAGATGCAAATTGTAGCCATCGGAGTCATCAGTTTGGTCCTAGAGTTCATTTGACCCTGCTCTGGGACTTCAGGGGGGATATAGAAATCCCTGGGACTTCTAGTGTTAAAAGTGGTGGAGGCCTGATTGGGAACGGGCCACACCTGGGTGGAAACACGAGGGAGCTAATCAATCACCACCCAAGCACGCAGACATCACTGGAGGGTAGAGCCACAAGCAGGAATAACCTGAAACACAGACAAGAGTTAAACTACAACACAGAATAAACAAAGACTCAGAACTAAAGTGCTAAACCAAAACAGAACATGACACCTCATAATAATAAAATTTATGGACTCTATTCATTTTTCTATTAAAAACACACACACACACACACATTTACATGAGATTGTGTTTTAGTAATAACCTAATCTCATCAATCCATAAGTCAAAGTCCACCAGAAATAGAGAAAAACCTCAGCACTGCACGTGTGTTTACTTCAGTGACGGACACACTGTCACTGAAGTAAATCATTTACTCTACACGTTGGATTGTATAAAGATATCTCTATATTCTAATAGTAGAATCTGGCCTTTAAAGTAATAAAATAAAACATGTACAGTAGGTGGCAATATGCACTGATTATGTTCTATAATAGAATCCAGATAAACTGGAACAAGGTATAAAATGTAAATTAGTTTTAATTTAATGACGTTTGTAGTAACGGTAATAATAGTAATAGTAGTAGTAGTAAAAGTAGTAATAATAGTACTAGTGGTAGTAATAGTACTAGTAGTACTAGTATCAATCAATCAATCAATCAATCTTTTATTTGTATAGCGCCAAATCATAACCAATGGTATCTCAAGACACTTTACAGTAGAGCAGTCTTAAGGACGGACTCTTCATGTTATGGATACACACATATGCATATATACGTATATACACATACATATGTATCCCACACCCAACATGAATTCATCATGGCGGCAAGGAAAACCTTTTGTTAAGCAGCAGGAACCTTGTGTGGATCCCGTTCCTATGATGAACAGCCATCCACGTTATGCTGTGTTGGGTGTGTGCAGAGGAAAGGGTGGAGACAGAGTTGTTGAGACTCTGTAACTCCACACTGAGGATCCCACGGACCTGCAAGACAAAAGCCAGAAGGAGTACAGGAGCAAACACACAAGGGAAGAAGCAGACATAGAGGGAGTGTTTGAGAGAGGAATGGGACCCTCTCCGGTCCCTCTCTAACCTAAATGACCTCTCTCTTAACGCCCTCTCCAACCTCTCTCCAACCGAGCATGCCAGACCCCCCCCCCCGGCAGTCTATGCCTATTGCATCTTAACTATGAGCTATGAGCTGGTTCCTAACTAAAAGCTTTACCAAAGAGGAATGTTTTGAGCCTAACCTTAAAGGTAGAGAGGGTGTCTGCCCCCCGAACCGTGGTTGGTAGATGGTTCCAGAGAAGTGGGGCCTGATAACTGAAGGCTCTTCCTCCTATACTACTTCTAGAAACAAATGGAACAACGAGTAGTCCAGCATTTTGAGGTTCAGGAGGTTCGATACCCCATACTCCCGGAGGACCCCCCACAGGAATCCCAGAGGGACACGGTCAAATGCCTTTTCCAGGTCCACAAAACACATGTGGACTGGTTGGGCGAATTCCCATGACCCCTCAAGGACCCTGCTGAGGGTGTAGAGCTGGTCCACAGTTCCACGGCCAGGACGAAAACCACATTGCTCCTCCTGAATCCGAGGTTCAACTATCCGGCGGACCCTCCTCTCCAGTACCCCTGAATAGACCTTACCGGGGAGGCTGAGAAGTGTGATCCCTCTATAATTGGAACACTTCTTAAAAAGGGGGACCACCACCCCGGTCTGCCAATCCAGAGGCACTGCCCCCGATGTCCACGCGATGTTGCAGAGTCGTGTCAGCCATGACAGCCCCACAACATCCAGGGCCTTGAGGAACTCCGGGCGGATCTCATCCACCCCTGGAGCCCTGCCACCGAGGAGCTTTTTAACCACCTCGGCAACCTCAGCCCCAGAGATAGGAGAGCCCACTCTCGGGTCCCTGGGCCCTGCTTCCTGATTGGAAGGCGTGTCGGTGGGATTGAGGAGGTCTTCGAAGTATTCCCCCCACCAATCCACAACGTCTCGAGTCGAAGTCAGCAGCGCACCATCCGCACCATACATAGTGTTGACAGTACACTGCTTCCCCCTCCTGAGACGCCGGATAGTGGTCCAGAATCTCTTCGAAGCCGTCCGGAAGTCGTTCTCCATGGCCTCACCAAACTCCTCCCATGTCCGGGCTTTTTCCTCGGCGACCGCCGTGGCTGCACTTCGCTTGGCCCGTCGGTACCTGTCTGCTGCCTCCGGAGTCCCACAGGCCAAAAAGGCCCGGTAGGACTCGTTCTTCAGCTTGGCATCCCTCACCTCCGGTGTCCACCAACGGGTTCGGGTATTGCCGCCACGACAGGCACCGACTACCTTGCGACCACAGCACCGATCAGCCGCCTCAGCAACAAAGGCACGGAACATGGCCCACTCGGACTCAATGTCCCCCGCCTCCTCCGAGACATGGTTGAAGTTTTCCCGGAGGTGGGAGTTGAAGCTCCTTCTGACGGGAGACTCTGCCAGGCGTTCCCAGCAGACCCTCACTATACGTTTGGGTCTGCCAGGTCTAACTGGCATCCTCCCCCGCCATCGGAGCCAACTCACCACCAGGTGGTGATCAGTTGACAGCTCCGCCCCTCTCTTTACCCGAGTGTCCAAGACATGCGGCCGCAAGTCCGATGACACGACTACAAAGTCGATCATCGAACTGCGGCCTAGGGTGTCCTGGTGCCAAGTGCACATATGGACACCCTTATGCTTGAACATGGTGTTTGTTATGGACAATCTGTGACGAGCACAGAAGTCCAACAACAAAACACCGCTCGGGTTCCGATCAGGGGGGCCGTTCCTCCCAATCACGCCCCTCCAGGTCTCACTTTCGCTGCCAACATGAGCGTTGAAGTCCCCCAGCAGAACGAGGGAATCCCCAGAAGGAGCACTCTCCAGTACTCCCTCTAAGGAATCCAAGAAGGGTGGATACTCCGAGCTGCTGTTTGGCCCATAGGCACAAACAACAGTCAGGATCCGTCCCCCCACCCGAAGGCGGAGGGAGGCTACCCTCTCGTCTACTGGGGTAAACTCCAACGTACAGGCACTAAGTCGGGGGGCAAGAAGTATAGCCACCCCGGCCCGGCGCCTCTCACCATTGGCGACTCCAGAGTAGAAGAGAGTCCAACCCCTGTCGAGAAGGCTGGTTCCAGAGCCCTTGTTATGTGTCGAGGTGAGACCGACTATATCTAGTCCGAACTTCTCCACCTCGCACACAAGCTCAGGCTCCTTCCCCGCCAGAGAGGTGACATTCCACGTCCCTAACGCTAGCTTCTGTAGCCGGGGATCAGATCGCCAAGGCCCCCGCCCTGGACGACTGCCCGATCCACACTGCACCGGCCTCATATGATCCCTTCTGCGGGTGGTGGGCCTACGGGAGGGCGGGCCCACGTCATCCTTTCGGGCTCTGCCCGGCCGGGGCCCGTGAGCAAAGCCCCGGCCACCAGGCGCTCGCACTCGAGCCCCAACCCCGGGCCTGGCTCCAAGGTGGGGCACCGGTAGCGCCAATCCGGGCGACGTGAACTGCCTTTGTTTTTTATTATACATATATGGCTATTGAACCGCTCTTAGTCGGACCCGTCACCTGGGACCTGTTTGCCTTGGGAGACCATACCAGGGACATTAAGCCCCCGACAACATAGCTCCCAGGATCATTCGGGTACTCAAACCCCTCCACCACGTTAAGGTGGCGGTTCATGGAGGAGTATCTATAAATGTTTGGTATATCAGTGATGACAATGTTGATCATTACCTCATTTAATGTTTAATTAAAATATATCTATCTGTTATTTAAGTAACAGTGACTTGATAAGCTATTTTATATATATATATATAATGTTTGTTTATTTTGAAGGAAAAAGAGCAAAGAAGAGGTCCAGCCAAGGCTCTCCAAGAGAGGTGGAGCAGCTTATCCTACAGACCTTCAGGAGACCTCCTCCTCACCACCAGCTCTGACTGAGGATGAGATGTTTTTCAGAGACCTGCTTCCTATCCTGCAAAAAGTGCCAGCAGAGTTTAGGAAACGTTAAATTTCAAAGTTTTAAACTTCTTGATTATCATCCGGTAACACTAAATTTGGAAAATTTTAATGAGGTTTTTGATTGGGCTGGATGGGCTGGGGTGGGCGGGACTCTTTGCATGGCAGGAACCACATTGTGAATAGTTTTTTATACTAGTTTGTTTATTATGTAAGTTTTATAATATTGAAGTAAATAGTTTGTTTAAAATTGAGGTATTATGTTAATGTACATGGTGTTCTTTCAGAATTGTTGATTAAAAACACATTTTAAAGTGTACTTTTGCTTTCTTTTTAATTTCTATCAATACATATTAACAGCTATGTGTTCACCACATCAAGGTTATATATTTTGTTCATACAAGAATATATATTTTCCTCATATTGATTCTCTGTGAGACATTTAATGCCTTAAATTAATTTCAGAGGTGAGGTTTCTTGGAATATTTCTTTCTGTTTAAAAATGAAGCTGACAGACGTTTCTCTCCCCATTCTTCCATATTTATTATACACATGTTAATACAGTAGGAAGTTTGCTCTATAGAAGTATGTGGTTGGCTCTTAAAATAGTCGTTTTGGGTGTTCTGGTGCAATATGTCTAGCCATGGAACGGCTCCTGCAGAGAAGTACGATGTGAAGACCTCTCGTCCATAGCTGTTAGCTCTGGTCAGATACCTGCACAGTGAACAACATAGAAAAGCTCAGATCATTGATAATCAGATATATATAATGTGGGTGTGTCTACGTGTGCATAAAAGGTGGAGAGATTAGAGAGAGAACAGGCCTTATCTCCCAGAATGTGTTACCATGACAATAATTAACAGTAGTAAATAAATAATGATTTATTAATAAGAGTTAAAAACAATAAATATTAATGAAACAAGCCTCATCTTCCAGAATAGGTCTCCAGAGGACAAAAAATAACAATAGTAAATAATTTATTATAATGATTAACTTTTATTTTAATTGTAATATATTTATGATAAAAACAATAATAAAGCAGGCCTTTTCTCCCAGAATAGGTATCTCCAGAAAACAATCATTTTAATAATTCTGCTTTTAAATTCCCTTGGGATTAATATAGTATCTATCTTTATTGTGTATTTAAGAGATGTGTCTGATGAATCATAACATCTTCGGTTGCTTATGAAACTTACCGGAGACAGACAGACAGTTGTTCGGCTGCAGAGACGGAGCTCCGGTAGTTGGTATCCTGCAGGGACATCCGTGGGCCAATCAGACCCAGCAGGTCGTCGAATCGGGCGCTGGTCATCCACAGGTACCGCTGGAAGCAGTCATCATCCAGCTGTAGCTTCTGAAGCAGGTAGTGAAGCTCACCTAGTTGGATGTGGCGCTGGTTAACCTGGTGAAGCCAGGAAAGCCGACGTTTCTTCCCCTTCCGAGGTTAGGAGCAGTGAATTGACGGAGGTCCTCCATAGTTGATGGTGGAAACAAACAGAGCCTGGTTGTCGCCGTTTGGGAGTCTGGTGGGCGGAGCTTCGCTTCAGACGCGAATGTGAAGCGAATAGGGAAACATTTTTTGATCCCGCGAATCCTGCGGAAGGTTTCGCGCGACAGACGCGAACGGTCCCGCAGAAACCGCGTTTGGTGTGAATGCAGCATTAGGTGTCGTGGGCCCAGTACAATGACCTCAGTCTTGTCTGAGTTGAGAAGAAGAAAATTTTGGTCCATCCAGGCCCTAATGTCCTTTAGACAGGCCTCAAGTTTAGATAGCTGATTTGTCTCACCTGGCTTCATTGATACATACAGTTGGGTATCATCAGCATAGCAGTGAAAGTTAACAGAGTATTTTCTCATAACATTACCAAGGGGGATCATATAGATACAGAAGAGGATTGGACCTAGCACAGAGCCCTGAGGAACCCCGTAGCTTACTTTAGTGTACACAGAAGACTTATTATTCACGTGTACAAACTGGTACCTATCAGATAGGTAGGACTTAAACCAGTTTAGGGCAGTCCCTGTGATTCCAAGTAATTTCTCTAATCTCTCTAGTAGAATATAGTGATCTATAGTGTCAAAAGCTGCACTAAGATCTAATAAAACCAGCACTGAGAGTCGTCCTTCATCTGAAGCCCAGAGTAGATCATTAGTTACTTTAACTAAAGCAGTCTCTGTGCTGTGTTGAGCTCTAAAACCTGACTGGAAGTCCTCGAACAGGCTGTTGTTTTGAAGGAAGTCACAGAGCTGAGCTGCCACAACTTTCTCAAGAATCTTTGAAATAAAAGGAAGATTAGATATAGGCCTGTAGTTTGCTAAAGTGCTGGAATCAAGAGTAGGTTTTTTGAGAAGGGGTTTGATTACAGCTACTTTAAAGGACTGTGGCACGTAGCCTATTGATAGGGATATATTTATTGTCTCCAACAAAGATGGGCAGACTAGGGGAACAACTTCTTTAAACAGCTTAGTTGGGATTGGATCTGAAAGGCAGGTCGATGGTTTGGAGGATGAAATAATAGAGTTAAGTTCCTGAAGTCCTATATGTGTGAAACAGTTTAGGTTAGGCCTATTTACATTTAATGGTACAGCAGGCCCAGGTGAAGGCAGGGAGTGGCTAATTTTATCTCTA
>NC_041051.1:567892-687892 GCF_900634775.1 Gouania willdenowi | reverse complement strand
GTAGTAGTAGTATAGTAGTAGAAGTAGTAGTATAGTAGTAGTAGTAGTAGTAGTAGTAGTAGTATAGTAGTAGTAGTAGTAGTAGTAGTAGTAATAGTAGTAGTAGTAGTAGTAGTAATAATAGTAGTAGGATTTTCGTTTGTAGCCGCACTGATAGGTTTTCTGTGCCAAAACATCACTGCGCTGATAGTTTACGACCGTCAGGCACTTATTCTTCTTAATCGTTCACATGACATGTCTCAGCTTCAACTCTGAGGATCAAACATCCAGACTTCCTCCTCACTTGGCATCAGTATCTGACTTTCTGCTGGGCTCACTAAAAAACGGTGTAAACGTGGTGGAGTCCTGTTGAGGATAAAGGCGTTCTGGAGGTCAAATCCTGGGACTGATCCTGGACGCCAGTTAACATATGGATAACGATGAATTCAGCCCGTGGCTCTAGTGCGTCTGGTCTCCGGCTTGCGTCACCTGCCGCTCGAAGCGCCGCTCCGCAGATGCCGTCACCGGCATCAAGGTGTGGATCACGGGTGGCTTCGTCCGCTGCGCCGCAGCTCTCCACAGGCCGACGAGGAAGTGACTCTACGCCTCGGCTTGCAGAATGCTAGATCACTAGCCAACAAATCTCACCTCCTGAAGGACCTTTTTATGTTCCGTGGATTGGATCTGATGTACATTACGGAGACATGGCAACGGGAAAATGACTACGTTCATCTTAATGAGCTGTGTCCTACAGACTGCTCCGTGTTTGGAACTCCACGGCTTACACGATGTGGAGGAGGATTAGCGCTCGTATACAGAGACGCTTTCAGCTGCAGACTGTTGGACATAAACACGTTCAACTCCTTCGAGCTCCAGATGTGTAAGGTTGGAAATGAACACTCTTTTTACTGTTTTAATCTACTGACCTCCTGGTCCTGCTCGTTTGTTCCTAGATGAATTCTCTGAGTTTATGTCATCTATTGTTAAACTGTGTATTAATCCTTGGTGATTTTAATCTACATATTGATAATTCGTCCTGTCCTATGGCAGCTGAGCTGATGTCTCTAATGGACTCTTTTCACTTTGTGCAACATGTGTCAGGTCCAACACACACTAAAGGTCATACTTTAGATTTGGTCTTTTCTTTTGGTTTAATGATTGACCATCTAGGTATTGAAGACAAACAAATAAGCGATCATTGCTGTATCATATTTAATCTGTCAATCACACTGGTACAGACTACTTCTAATGTGAACAAGCAGAGACTCATTCTTAATGAAGCAGCAATCAGTGGATTTTCTGCCTCTTTTGATTCAACTACATTTACTAGTTGTGATGATGTTGACACTTTTATGACAAACTTTAATAGCCATTGTTTGTCTGTTTTGGACACAGTAGCACCAGCTAAAAATACTCCAGGCTCTAATAAGAAACCTTGTCCGTGGATGAATGAAGCTATTTTTAGCTTTAGGAGAAGCTGCTGGAAAGTGGAACGGTTGTAGAAAACCACTAAACTAGAGGTGCACAGACTCTATTTAAAAGAAAAGATAATGGAGCTAAATGAATTAATAAAGCATGCCCGCTCTGCTTATTTTACTAATCTTGTTTTGCAAAATAAGAGAAACCCCAAGGTTTTGTTCAATACTATTGAAAATCTTGTTGCACCCTCACCGTCCCATGTGCCTGTACACACGCAGGAGGACTGTAACTATTTATAAAATTTCTTTGTAAACAAAGTACAAGATATCAGGGCTAGCATCACTCCTCCCTTGGTTAGCTTGTGCAGTGCATCAGCCCCTGTGAGCTCATGGTCCTCCTTCACTCCTGTCAGCCTACAGGATGTTCAGGTTTTAGTAGAAACATCAAACCCTCATCGAGCTCTGTAGACATTGTTCCTACTTCTCTGCTTTTAAATGTTTTTGATGTTGTTGGTCCTTAGGTGGTAAAATTAATAAACCGCTCACTTTTATCTGGCTCTGTCTCCAGCTTCTTTAAACATGTGACAATAAACCCCATTCTTAAACAACCTATAAACTACTGACCCATATCTAAGCTTCTCTTCATGTCTAAAATCATGGAGAAAATGGTTGCTAAGCAGCTAACCTCATACATGGAACAGCATGATATTTATGATAAATATTAATCTGGTTTTAGATCAATCCACTGAAACTGATCTTCTGAAAGTTTCTAGTGACGTGATGATGTCACTGACTCTGGTCGTTACACAGTTTTAGTTTGACTTGATCTGATGCTGCCTTTGATACAGTAGATCATAGTATACTGGTTGATCCACTTACATCTGAGATGTGTTTTCTGGTGCTGTTCTCCAATGGTTTACATCTTATATTAATAGAAGAACCTTTAATGTTACTATTAATGATGTAATGTCTAATATGTCCAACCTGTCATGTGGAGTAGCCCAGGGCTCTGTTCTGGTTCCTGTTTAGTTTTTATTGTATCTGATGCCTCTTGGTCAGTTGATCCGTGGTTTTAAAAATATATCTAATCATTTTTATGCTGATGATATCCAGTTGTTCTGCTCCTTTAATGACTCAGCGTTTCACTTTTTTATCAGAGATCTTAGATTGTATATCCTGTATCAAAAACTGGTTGTCATCAAAATGATCTCCAGATAAATTCAAACAAAACATAAACTCTGATCATCTGATAAAAACATCCTCTAATTAAAAACTCTCTTGGTGATCTGGGCTCATCTGTTAAAACCAGCCTCAGAAACCTTGGGGTTGTTATTGATCAGTCCATGTCTTTGGAGGGACATTGTCGTCAATTGACTAAAAACTGTTTTTACCACCTGAGAAATATCTCTAAAGTGAGGTATTTATTATTAAAATCAGATCTAGAACTGGTCATACACGCATTTATATCATCACACATTAACTATTGTGTTTTTACATGTTTTAATAAGTCGACCCTAAACAGACTCCAGATCGTTCAGAAGCTGCTGTCAGACTTTTAACTGGTGCTTCTAGAACATCCCACATCACCACCATTCTTTCTACTCTGCACTGGCTTCCAGTTAAGTTTCACATAGAATATAAAATATTAGTTCTCACGTTCTGAGCATTACATGGTCAGGCCCCTAAATATATCTCAGACTTGTTGTGCCCCTACTCATCAGGGTGATGCCTTCAGTCTTCAGACCAGGGTCTCCTAAAGACCCCAAAAACTACATTTAAAACCAGAGGAGACCTGGTGTTCCAGACTCTGGAATAACCTGCACCAGTCTCTCAGGGAGCTCAACTGTGTGGTTACTTTTAAAAACTGCTGAAGACTTCACTTTACAGTAAAGCTTTTAGTTACTGGATTTTAATTTATATTTGTCCTTTAATGTTGCTGTTCTTATGATATTTATGCACTCTTGTTTTATTATTCTATTGTGTTGCACTTGTACTTTTGCCACAACTCTGTACAGCACTTTGTGATTTTATCTGTAAAAAGCACTTTATAAATAAACTACTTACTTACTTACTGTGCTTTTTGTCCTTGTAGACTTGCCGTAGTTTCATTTTCCA
This sequence comes from Gouania willdenowi, assembly GCF_900634775.1. Classification (NCBI taxonomy): domain Eukaryota; kingdom Metazoa; phylum Chordata; class Actinopteri; order Blenniiformes; family Gobiesocidae; genus Gouania; species Gouania willdenowi. The sequence goes on along the minus strand of NC_041051.1, from coordinate 684,380 downwards.
AAGAAGCAGGCCTTGAAGCAAGCTGTTGTTTTCATTCTGTAATTTTTTCTTCACTGAACCCCAAAGAGCATATGTCTGTAAGGAATGCTTACACTTTAAGTTAATTGTTACGTGAGATGGTCTGCTGCAAACGTTCATAGTTGTGTGGAAAACTTTATAAAAACGGGAGTGATGCTAATGCGTTAGCCAGTCAATGGCGTTTCCCATGTTAAGTTAGCATTGAGCTAATTGCTAGATATCTCTAGTGGTTAATCCATGGTAATTTCAGCACATATTAATGTTTACTTGTGTTGTGCATAATAAGTATTGACTCTGTTTGTTTATGTGGAAGAAAGAGTCAAAATACTGTACAAATATTTAACATTGAATTTTATTTGTGTTGTAGTTTCAAAGTGCTTCTAACAGTAAACAAACCTAAACGTACCTGCTGACTCCTGGATGTTTGTTCAGGAACCAGTTTAGCTATCTGCCAAGCTAGAAATCAGCTCTACATCCTAGTAAGGGCAGGATATACAGTAAGTGCTAATATTATCAACTTCTCTGTAAACATGGACACATATCAGTGCTGCGTAACAAGCACAGTAATTATATCCTCTTCATTTTTGTGAGATTCACAAAGTATCTTCACCATGTTTTCTTAGACAGACAGACATTCATTTATAGATGCACAGAAGTGAATGGACATGACCCTCCTATAGGTCTGCAACCTTTACTCTTAAAGGAGCCATTTTGTCTAATCTCACCTGGATTAAAGTCTTTTTGGGGCCGAAAAAACACCTTCTCAAATAAAACAATAGTGTTTGTAAAATTCTCTACAGTTACAATTATATCAAATAATGTTACATGAACAACATTTTTTTGAGTTAATTTATTTGAAGGGCTACAAAAATAACTTCAATTAGATAGCATGATCATGTCGGTCAATACATGCTAATTGCTAATTTATTGCAACATATCAAGCATGCATATGAACCTGATAAGTTGGCAGTTACTGTAAATAACATTTTTCACACACATACAATCTTTATTTTCTTCCAGAATAGCCTTTTTGTTAGTTTAGTTATCTTACCAGGGATTTAAAACTAAAGGTTAGCCACGGGTTTAGGGTAACAAATGGTTTTATCATAATGATATTTGAAGTTAATGTCATTAATCATCAATACCCACAGTAAAAAATAACAATTTCTTATTTTAATATATTTTTGAAAACGATAGGGAGTCATCACAAAAAGAGTCAAAGAGCCACAGGTTGCAGACCCCTGAACTAGCCAATAGCTGGACACTGTTAATATTTACACAGAAAAACAGCTTCAGTCCATGAAAATAAACAGGATCATTATCACATCCATCACATTGAAGAACCATTCTGTAACATTTAACAAAGTGTAAGACTTGGTGCAATATGTTTTTAATTTTACAAAAATCAGTTGTTTTCACTGTAACAAACTGTAAGCAGATGGGGGCAAAGTGTCACTGGCTTGTTATTTAACATTGACATGTTAATGGTGCCACACTGTTATATAACTAAGTATAAAAACATATTTTAAGGGGCATATGATGAATTTGTGTAAAACAAAAATAACCACACCATTTATTTGTTATTTTGATTTGGTTTTAAAACGGAATAACCAAAGAAGGAAGGGTACACGGATAATGATGTTGGTTATACAAACGTGTGCACATTGCCTCACACACACTCAAACCTACACAATCTGTGAACACACAAGCTGCAGTGCACAAAACACACTCAAACGAGCAGAGTGCACACACTCATCAATGTCTGAAGGCAGTGGAACGTCAGTCACGGAGGGAGGGAGGGAGAGTCCAGGGTCGTTACTCCATTATGGAATGACTTTCTGATACAATTGTGTGCTCGCTGCTCACGGCAAATGCGTCAGGGTTGGCAGCTATGTTTTTACCTTTTTCCTCTTGTGCGCCAATGTAAACAACGCACTTCCGCGTCTTCTTCGTTGGCTCCACAGTCAGGAAGCGGCAGCGGGGCATTACCGATCGGCAGACCGTGGCCTCATTGTTCCGTACCCGTGTGTTTACAAATTAGGGTGGGAGCAGGGGGGCAAGGCTTCGTTGTGGGGTGGCATCTGGCACCCTATGCCACCCCGGTAGATGCGCCCCTGACAGGGAGATATTTCACAGAAAATGATAGACACACTGTCAGATTTATTCACAGGTGTTTCTTCATATACGCTCATTAGTGCGTCTATGGGATGCATTTTCAACTCTTTAAAGCAGGTTTTTACTTTACAGTGTTCACCAATATGGGATGATGGCATTATATTTATTTAAATAAAATACTGTAAACATGGGAGTAGGTTTCATTAAGATTGGTGAAAGTGACAATCATGCTGTAAAAACCTGTTAAATGAAGGGAAAACATACAGTACTATCTACTGTTTCACATCAGATAAGCAATAACTTTGCACTGGCTTGTTTAACTGCACAAAACACAAGAAAACAGTGGCAAAAAGTGGATGACTAACACTTAAGATCAAATCGTAGAATTGTATTTGTTAGGGAAATTAAACATAGTTAAGCTCTACCAGCGCTTCATTTTTTTTTTTTTTACTTGTAGAATTTAGTAGTAAAAAGTGTCACTACTAATCCTGATTTGCAAATATCAGGGACGGGGGAAAATTAAATTCATCCTCGCCATTGGCTTTTGAAAACGTTACAACCAATCATGGAGCTGGATTTGGATACAAACCCTGTAATGTGACCAAGCATTTATCACTGCAAGGACCAATCAGAGAAGAGCTTACAGAGCTGCAGAACGTGAAGTTGTTGACATCCTTCCTGAGTGTATGGAACGCGTGTAACTGTAATATGTCAGTCAAATTAATTCCAATCAGTTTTAGTCTTATTTTTGCCCAATAGAAATAAATATATGTACATTTTTATCCAAGTTTGTGCTGTGCCATGTGTAATGCTATTTTTGGTTCCACTCTATGATGTAATTCTGCATGAGTCTAGTTCAGCAATGCTTTGACCAATCAGAATGCTTGACACCGCGTTGATACCTCAAAACCTGTAGAAATGAGTGATACCAAACACTACGGGAGTGGGTTTTAGCCAATAAGAGCTGGAAGAAGGAGAATTGGTGGGAATTTTATGCACATTGGAGCAACTTTTGATAAGAAAAAGCAATGGTGAGACACAATTTGTCTCTCTGGTCTTCGGAGAGAAAGGACGTGTGTTCACTCGCTCCGATAACACGACCTTGGGAGATTAACAGCTCACAGCTGCAGCTGGACAGCCTGAGAAATAAAACTTGGGCCCAAGACTAAAAGAAAAATGGTTAAAAAACCGCCTGCAGGCGCTACAGAACCTGATCCGGGTTTGGAAGAGGTCAAGGAGATGATACGAAACCTCAAAGATGATCTATCTACATGGATCACAGCCGAGATAAAGTCGTTGGAAAAGACGCTGGAAAAATCACTGGAAAACCTTCAAAGTGAAGCAAAGGTACTGGAACAACAGAATGAGCAGAATGCTGAAGAAATAAAACTGTTGAACGCGAGGGTTGAAGAGCTGGAACAAAAGGAAAGAGAGAAAGATGTCATCATTACAGGCCGAAAGATAAAACCCAGGAGTTATGCGAGTGCGTTGAGACAGGCAACGGAACGGAATGACGAAGACACAAAATCGATTGAACAACAGGTCGTTGACTACTTGGAGTCGAAGGACATTGACTTGAACCCTGACAACATCAAAGCGTAATGATAACAGAGCTGTAAAAATCACCTTCACGAATATAAAATTTAAACGACAACTACTGAAGCGAGGCAATAAACTGAAGGGAGCGAAGGTGTACATCAATGAAAACCTGACGAAACAAAATGCAAGCATTGCATGGAAGGCACGCCAAATAAAAAAAGGAGGAAACATTCTAAGGACGTGGACAAGAAACTGCAGGATATATATCACACCACTGGGAGAAGAGAACGGAAAACCAATCCTCATCAAAACGATGGAAGACTTGGGGAAAAACAAAGGATCCACCTAAACAACAACATTACTGATGGCAAACACGGACATGGATCCAGATCTATATAAACACTGGAAACAAGACTCAGACTGTGCTTACTTTACAGACAATGAATTCAATGTGGAAACCAAGAGAAAAAAAGGTCTGTCACTTATTCATTTCAATTGTCGTATGTATGCAAATTTTGAAAACATTAAGGATTACATTACAACCTTGTACAAGTTTGAAATAATAGCACTGTCAGAAACTTGGTTAAATGAAGAGAAAGGTATGAATTTTACGATAAAAGGATATAAATTTGTCTGTAAAAACAGATTATATAAGCAAGGTGGTGGGGTGGCATTATACATAAAAGATAACAATGAAATGGAGATACTAGAGTCGATGAGTACAACTGTGGAAGGAGTAATGGAATGTGTAACAGTAAAAATAACAAAACAAAAGGGAGAGAACATATTAATCTGTTGTTTGTATCGAGCTCCTAATTGCAAAATAGACATATTTAATGAGAACCTAACCAAAATAATAGAAAAGGCTAAACACAAGAGCATATTGATCTGTGGAGACTTCAATATAAATATTCTAAATCCCTTAAAAAACACACATCGAAGACTTTATTAACTACATGTACACAAATGGACTAAAACCTCTTATAACGAAACCAACTAGAATCAATAAACGCAGCTCAACACTGATAGATAACATCTTCACAAACATACAAAATTCAGATCTAACCAATGGAATATTAATAAATGACATCTCTGACCATCTATTAATATTTACAATATTTAATACTAACGACAGCATCCACCTACAAACACTAGAACCAAAAACATACAAAAGACTGGAAGGAGAAAAACAGCTAGAAAACTTTAAACAACAGATAAAAAAGAAACGTAGAAGGAGGTTTACACAAAACAGGAGGTGAACAGAGCATATGACACATTCACTGACATAATAACTACAATATATGATAAATGCTGCCCTTTGAAACAAATAACAATCAAACGTAAGACAAACACAATAACCTGGATTGATAAAAAATTAGCAAATGCATGCAAAGAAAAAAATACACTATATAAAAAAATATCTTAAAGATAAAACATTGAAAACAGAACTACGATACAAAAAATATAGAAACAAAGTCAACACTCTCCTAAGAGAAAAAAAGAGAATATTATGAAAAACAATTCAAAGAGAATAAAAACAAAAACCAAAAACTTTGGGGAATTATAAATTCCATAACTATGCGTAAAAGCAAAGAAGAAGCCACAGACTACTTTATAATAAACAACTTAAAGGAATACAATAAGAAAAAAATCACAGAAGAACTTAATAATTTCTTCATAAATATTGGAATGGAGACTGGGAGAGGAATCTATCAACATCCAACACTTAAATGGAACCATTTTGACAGTGAGAATATAGAGAATGATAAGTATTTAACACTTGAAGAAGTAACGGAAGCAGAGGTGAAAGCAATCATTACAAACTGTAATTCAAAAACATCCAGAGACGTTAATAAACTAACTATGAGTCTATTAAAAACTATAACAGCTGAAATAACACCACCGCTAACATATATCAGCAATCTCTCATTCAAAAATGGTATTTTCCCAGACCAGATGAAAATCACAAAAATCAGACTGATCCACAAGAGTGGAGACAAACGAGATTTCACCAACTATCGACCTATTTCAATATTACCGCAATTATCGAAAATTCTAGAAAAACTGTTCATGAAAAGGCTGGACAAATTCATAGAAGAGAATAATATATTAAACAAAGGCCAATATGGGTTCAGAAAAGGACGTTCAACAGCAATGGCTATAACTGATACCACGGAAAATATAAGAGATGCATTAGAAAATTATTTATTTGTATTCGGCATTTTTTTTGGACCTTAAAAAAGCATTTGACACAATAAACCATGATATTCTGGAAGAAAAACTTCAAAACTACGGCATTAGGCACAACGCCCTAAACTGGGTTAAAAGTTATATGAGAAATAAGAGACAATATGTGGACTTTGAACAAAACATATCAATATGCCAAAACATACAATGTGGTGTACCACAGGGTTCAATTTTAGGGCCAAAACTGTTCATTCTATAAATAAACGACATTTTCAAAGTCTCAAATTGCCTCAAACTAACGCTGTTTGGACGACACAACCATCCTATGTTCAGGTAAAGACATTAAAACTCTAATAGAAACGACGAATGAGGAACTATCAAAAATCCAAACATGGCTCAATGTAAATAAACTAGCCCTAAACGTTAGCAAAACAAAATTCATCAGCTTTGGAAATAAAAAAATAACAGAAAATATTAGACTGAAACTAGACATGGATATAATAGAACAAGTAAAAGAATATAGAGCACTAGGAGTGTGGATAGATGAGAAACTGACCTGGAAAAAACACATACAAGTAGTTAAAAACAAAGTTGCTAAAAGCAGCTTCATCCTATGGAAATGACAACAAATACTACAAACCACATCACTGAAGACAATCTATTCTTCCCTTATTGGGTCACATTTAAATTACTGCTCAGAAATCTGGGGAAACACCTACAAAACGTATCTTAAAACTTTATTTAAACCACAAAAAAAGCAATAAGGATTTTATATAAGACACCACACAACACACACACAAATGAACTATTTGAAAAGGCCAAATACCTAAAACTGCAAGAAATAATACACTACAACACACAAATTCTAGCATATAGGGCATCACTAAAAACACTCCCATATCAAATACAAAAACGTTTCACATACAAACACACTGCTTATGAACTAAGACATAATAATGTGTTTATACAAGAAAGGGTTAAATCTAACATTGGAAAATACAGCACTGTTAACAGAGCTATTACCAGCTGGAATAACCTTGATGTAGAGACAAAACAAGCTGCAAACTTGACTAGATATAAAGAAAAAACTCGGAAGACATTTTTGCAAGAATACGAGATCAACACATCAATGAGAAAGAAGATGAACTTTTCTTTTGAACTGGAGGAACACACAACGTCTGGGAATGAAATCTACGGGGAAGAAGGACGACACGAACAACAATGGAGAGGAAGAATAAAAAAAAAGAAGACAACACTGACTACAGATGAGAATAAATCCTACACAAAAAAGGACAAAAAAAAAAAAAAAAAAATGAAATTGTGTTCAGAACCAAAGAATGTTTGATCAGAGAGACGAGCTCTGATGTAAATTTTCTGTGTTCAAAATAGGGGACGGGACTCGGATAAGCAACCTGCTTCTCTCGTCTCCTTTTTCGAAAAAAAAAAAAAAAAAAAGAGAAAAAGAAAACTTCTGTGAATGCAACCATGTCGAAAATAAACTGAATAAATAAAAAATAAAAATAAATAAATTATCTGAACTCAATTACAATCTAATAATGATTATGACAGCAACAGATTTTTTAAAATTCCAATTATAATTAATTATCAATTAAGCAATTATAATTATATTGTTGCTACAATACAAACAGATGTTGGTTTGATATATTTGTTAAAGTTGTTTGTTATTATTATCATTATTATTATTATTATTTGTCACGAGACGGAACTGAGGCTCAAGCGCAGACAGCACAACAGGAGGCACAGATACAATTAAATGATTTATTCCATAAACAGAATACAACAGAAAACCTACCAGCGCCCTAAGTGGGGTGGTGGAGAAACTAAGGAAGTGCTGAGCAAACTGAGGGAGACCTAATACTAAGATTAAATAAAAACGATCAGGAAACTACTGACGAAAAAACAGAACCCTAGGTCTAAAGGCATAAACTCAGAATGGGCTAAACTAACAAAGGAAACCTCTGAACCCCAAATGGGCAGGAACACAGAGACGCTTGAGCTGCAGCCAACGCGGACGAAACGAAGGAGCCTGGCACAGGAGTGGGGAAGAACCGGCTGAAGGGTGGAGTGAGCTGAGGGATTCCAGAGGTGATGGTGGTTCCAGGTGGGAAGGAGGCAGGAGAGATCCCAGCGGCGGAGAGGGTCAGAGTGAGCAATGTTTACGGTTTGGCGTCGGTTTGTGGTCTGCCGGCATCTTATGTAGTGGTGTAAATACTTGCAGGTGGGGAGACCACTCCCCGCTGCAGCTGGAAGCAATCCTGATGATTAGAGGTGAGTAGTCCGGACAGTGAGGCATGGAGACCACCAGATGGTGCCAACGGACCAATTCAGGAGATGCCAGAGGTAGAGGGCATGACATTATTATTATGAGAAATAAATATGGTAATAACTGGAATATCTTAAGATTATATTATTTAATATTTACTACCACACAAAAGTACCAAAAAGTGGTATAGTTGAGTACCGATAGTAGATTCTTTAGATTTATCATCTACAACAACTGAAAAAGCCCAAAAACCCGGGAAAGCGTTAGTGAGAATAGATGAGTTGCAGTGGATCTTCTTAAAACCATGACGACTAAGATACTGACCTTCTTTGAAGACTCCGCCCACTGTGAAGGACAGCAGCGTATTCTGTGAAAACAAAGCAGTTTGGCTGAGTGTGAACAACATAAATGATGTAACTCAGTGTGTGACACATCAGACGTGAACTCACTGTGTAGGCGTTTACGTCCACGGTGAAACAGACAATGTCATGCTGGCTTTTTGGCAGCTCGTTGAGGAGCGCCACCACATTCAGTCGTGTGTGCTTCAGCAGACGGAAACGCATCGCTAGGGCAGTTAAAAAACAAGACAAACAGTATCGGTTACTACTCGCTACTTTTTCAACGTTTCTGGTGCTTAATCATTATTTTAAACTAACTTCAAAATCTCAAAATGCACTTTTATTTCCAGAGTGAAATTTAACACATTTAACTCAAAACAACAAACAAACTCAGCGTATCTGGTGAATATCTGGTGTTATATGAAACATAACATTCTCCTTAAAAACCACTGGACCAAAACACAAACTAAACTCAAGGTACCAGAACAAATCTAATCTGTGAGCTCTGAACTAATCTGATTGGTCCATGTGGATAAAAACAAACTAAATGAACCAGTCAATAAATATATAGTGACTGGTACATCGTACTCAGGTCTAAAGCTATAGAACTCATTACCACAGAATTTAAAACCATATGTGTTTAAAATGTTCACTTCTAGGGTTTAGGGTCTGTGTGAATGTACGTGTGTATGTGTGTGATTGAAAAAGTTTTATACAAATGTTGTATTCATGTATTTTATTATCGTAAATTGTGTAAAAAGGCCCAACCAGGGACATGAGCTGTGAATTAGCATTAGCTAGAAGCTCTTTGTGTCGCATCAGCAGTAAACCTTTATTGTAACTATGTTGATTACATCGTCCCCAAAAATAAATAAATATATATTTGGGGGGAATAAAACTACTTAATTATTTGATGATTTTACATCTTGTAAACACTACAATATACTGTACTTATAGCTGCTAGATATGATCTTTTTATTTATTTCTTTTAATCAGATAAAGACATACTGTAGACCTCAGATTAATACAGCGCATACGGAAAGTATTCACAGCGCTTCGCTTTTCCCACATTTCATCATGTTACAGCCTTATTTCAAAAGAGATTAAATTCACATGAAAAACATTTTTTTTTTAAATGTTTGCAAATGTATTAGAAATAAAGAATGAAAATATAACATGTACATAAGTCTTCACAGCCTTTGCTCAGTACTTTGTTGTGGTACCTTTGGCAGTAATTACAGCCTCAAGTCTTTAGGAATATGAAGCCACAAGCTTGGTACATCTATCTGTGGACACTTTGGTCCATTCCTCTTTACAGAACCTCTGGAGCTCCATCAGGTTGGATGTGGAGCGTCGGTGCACAGACATTTACAGATCCTCCAGAGATGTTCAATGGGATTCAAGTCTGGGCTCTGGGCCACTGTAGGACATTCACAGAGTTGTCCTGAAGCCACTCCTTCCATATGTTGGCTGTGTGCTTAGGGTCGTTGTCCTGTTGAAAGATAAACCATCGTCCCAGTCTGAGGTCAAGAACGTTCTGGACCAGGTTTTCTTCTAGGATGTTTCTATACATTACTGTATTCATTTTTCCCTCAACCGGTTCCTGCTGCTGAAAAACATCCCCACAGCATGATGCTGCCACCACCATGCTTCACTGTAGGGATGGTATTGTCCAGGTGATGAGCGGTGCCTGGTGTCCTCCAAACATAACGCTTGGCATTCACACCAGAGTTCAATCATTTTGTTTCTCATGGTCTGAGAGTCTTTCAGGTGCCTTTTGGCAAACTCCAGGTGGGCTGCCATGTGCCTTTTACTAAGGAGTGGCTTCTATCTGGTCACTCTACCATACAGGCCTGATTGGTGGAGTGCTGCAGTGATGGTCTTCCTGCTGGAAGGGTCTCCTCTCTCCACAGAGGAACCCTGGAGCTCTGTCAGAGTGACCATCAGGTTGTTAGTCACCTCCCTCACTAAAGCCCTTCTTCCCCGATCACTCAGTTTAGAGGGACGTCCAGCTCTAGGAAGAGTCCTGGTGGTTCCAAACTTCTTCCATTTACAGATGATGGGGGTCACTGTGCTCATTGGGACCTTTAAAGCAGCAGAAATGTTTCTGTACCCTTCTCCAGACCTATGCCTTGAGACAATCCTGTCTCAGAGGTCTACAGACAATTCCTTTGACTTCATGCTTGTTTTGTGGTCTGACATACACTGTTAACTGTGGGGCCTTATATAGACAGGTGTGTGCCTTTCCAAACCATGTCCAGTTAACTGAATCTACCACAGGTGGACTCCAGTTAGGCTGTAGAAACATCTCAAGGATGATCAGTGCAAACAGAATTCACCTCAGCTCAATTTTGAGCTTGATCTCAAAGGCTGTGAATACTTATTTCTATTAATTTGCAAACATTAAAAAAAAAATGTTTTTTATGTTGTCATTATTGGGTATTATGTGTAGAATTTTGAGGAGAAAAGTGAATTTAATCCCTTTTGGAATAAGGCTGTAACATGAAATGTGGGAAAAGCAAAGCGCTGTGAATACTTTCTGTATGAACTGTAAATAAAATACAGGAAAAAGAGTTAAAACTCACTGTAATAATCAAAGTATACAATGATAAGCAAAGGCATTTCCTCCATACATCTCATGTGATAAACAACAGCTTTTTATCTCAATCACTTATTAGTAAATGATCAAATCCTGCCAACACTCACCTGAATAGGAGCGTAAGGGATGGAGCAGATGTTCTGCTGAGCTGGCACTAATCACTTCTTCTCATACTTTTTGCCGTGAGGAATCTGTTGATAAGGGAAATAATATGGGATGCTGTTAGACCAATCACAAAGCAGATTAGACAGATGTGAGTGTGAGTTTACACACCATGATTTTGAACCAGCCTGTTGGGCTTCTAACTCCTCCTCCTCTGCCGCCACCTCCACCTTTGCCTTGTGGCCAATCTCTGTCCATATGGCGTCTCCTTTGCTAAATACTCTCCCATAAGGAATGCTGAACAAGACAAAATAATACTAATGATGATGATATCTGTACAAGAGCAAAACACAAGTGACCAAACAGCGCTAAGGATTGTGGGAAATGAAGGTTTTCACAAACATTTCACAGGAAACTACTATGTAGCGGTGCGCTGCAGGCAGAGATGTTCACAATTCTTTTTTTTGCAAGTCCAAGTCAAGTCTGAAGTATTTGGTCACGAGTCCAAGTCAAGTCTCTACAAAATAAAAGTCTTCTGTCTCTTCTGGTTGTAATGAACCTTCTGTCATCTGTAAACAGGCTATTACAATATCAACCTTTGATTTGTTTACTGCAGACTCAGCAGTCAGCGCTCCTTTTGTTGTTGGTACCGTCCAGTTTGAAGTTGATGGAACCAAATGTGATGACTAATGGTACAGCTGCAGGTTGCACACCTTTGAACCAAGCAGCAGCCATGTTGAAAGTCTCAGGTCAATCTGAGCCTTAATCATTAAACCTGATCAGATTCAGTAAACCATTGATGCCTGAGAGGAACTATAGTGACATTAATGTTGTTCTCATACATCTTTATATAACATATAAATAATTAAAAAGGAGCACTCAGAATAATCCTATATCTACCTTTTAATTGTATCTTATTTTATTTTTGACATACATTTTTGTTCAATTATGAGTTTTTTTTTTTATTTACTAGTATTTATTTTGTTTCCTCACAGGAGTTAAAAACTAATATTTTCTTTAAGAAATGATAATTATTTCTAAAAAATGTATTTTATAAGGCCCTACTTATCCACAGAGACACAGACACATGCTTTATTAATATACAGTATACTGTAGTAAGAAACAGGATTGTGATCATTAACATAAATGTCTGGTTTAAAACATGTGGTATCATCTCCAACTGTGAACCACATTTTGAAAAAGCACGTCTTAATCACATTGGCTGTAGCGCTGCACATCTATTCATTATTATTGTTTTACTGCTACTTTTTCATTTACAATGTATGAAATGAATGTTGTTTCAGGAATAATATGTATTCTTAGACAACATTTAATGAAAGTCAACACTTACTCTCTTTGCTGAGAACTGCTGTCCTGAGAGCTGTCGCTCATGGTCACATCTCTATTGATGCCAAGCCTGGACCACAGTCCAGGTCCTCCAGATCCACCAAGGTGGTTCCCACGCTGCCGGTCTCTGCGGAACAACCATCCCTTGTAGGGGCCTCGGCCTTTGCCAAAATGTTGGGGTGCAATTCTGTCATTGTCTTTTGGAAAAGAAAATCCACATCATTAACCTATAATTTTAGTGAGTTTAGTACACATGCATAACCATAAATGCAATGTTAATAATCATGGAAAAATTATTTCTTTCAGTTTTTGGCTTTGGTTTTTTATTCATTGTTGGTTTTGGCCAAGAATTTTCCTATAGCAAGGAGCATCTCTATGCTTTGTCTTAGATTGTACAATGTGCAGTGAAATGTATTTTTGTACCAGCATTCAGTTGCCATAAAAAAATACTAAAATTATACATTTACAGTATACTTATATAACAAAATATGTTAATAAATGAATTGAATAAACAAATTTAGTCAGTGAAATTAAATAAATCTGTCGTTAAATGTTGATACATTTACTAACAACCAGAGATAAAGCAAATGTGTCATGTGCATAAACAGGTATTTTAATGTGAACCTTTGGACATTTGTAAGACTTCAAAATAAAATACCTTTTAACTTGTTGAACAATAACGGCAGAGAAACTACTTTTAATGTCTACCAGGTGTTGGAGAAGACCCCATAAACAACACGCTACAATGTGGCTCAAGATGACTTTGTAAAATATGAATGTTTTCTGTTGTATAATTACATGTAATATACCTTTCCACACCTACTGTCTATTGTTTGTACTACAAACACAGTAAAATACATTTAGTATGATCTTTTCAGTTGTTCAATCCGTAAATGGTTGGTCATTTGGTTCTTCTGTTTCTAAACCAAATCAAAAAATAAAATAAATAGTTATTTTGATTTGATTTTACTGATTTAAAACTCAAATGAAAATACAAAGAACGTGAGCAGCAGCTACAAGCTGATACATCCAAAAAATAAATCCTAAACAGTAGAGGTGTCCCGTTCTAATATTGATATCGTTCAGATATCAACCAGAAAATGAATATCAGATTTTAAAGAACTGCATCTAAAATCTACAATATATATGATATTAATTCAATTGTAGAATACTGTAGATATTATGTTGAAGGTTAAAATGTATGTAACCTATTGGTTAATAATAAATAGGTCAGGTTTTCTCATCCCTACTATTGCTGACTATTGTTCTCTGTTTGAGTGACATCACGTGATCAAGCCTTTTCTAACATTCCACACTATAAAATAAGTCATAAAAGTATGTATGATTTGTGCTGATGTCGTATCGGATCGGTATCGGCCAATACTCAAAGCTGCAATATCGATAAAGTATCGGAAGTAGTAAAAAGTGGTATTGGGACATCCCTACAGTCCCAGTGTGTGAGGAGACATGGTCCAGGACCTGTGGAGAGAAACCAGATGTAGTGAACATCTGGTCTGGTTCTGTTCACTCTGACAGTGTTTTTAGGTTTTTGATAGGCATGCTGTGAAATGCATGTTGCACAGGAAAATATATAGATTTATATTTTTAAAAATATTATACATGTGTTGTCGACAGTTATTTTTGAAAGACTAAATTTGGTTGGTTGAGTTCTAAAAAAAAAATGGGTCGTGATTTAATGACCGTGGCAAAATGTGGGTCCCAGGGTGAGACCAGTTGAGAACCTGGTTTACAGGATAATAGATGAAATTACTATTAATTACAGTATTGTTATTTACAAACTTTAAATAAAATACAAATGAATAAATATTATTTTTGTTAAGTACTTAGAAGCTGTTTTTCTCAGGGTACTACAGTTATTTTTTTTTAAGTTATTATTATTGACATTAATACTGGATATTTATGAAAACATAAAATAAAGATATAGTAACTTCTTAACTATATTTGCTGTAGTAAATAGAGAGCCCTAATAAAGACTGTCCACAGGGTTATTGGTGTTATTGTTGACGCTTCCTTTGGGGGTGTGACTTTGTAGACGGTCCCTGCCCACTCCTTAGCTCATTAACATAAAGTGTGTTTTTCTGTAGTTTGTTCTCTGTGTTCCACTGAGTACACACAGGTTGTTCCACCTTTACATCGTCACATATTGATAGAGAAATGTGAGTGTGAATGAAGTGGGTCACCAGTTAAACTAGTCTCCAGTGTGTGTGTAACAGCGGATGAATGTGGTGAGTGAGTGAGTGAATGAATGGAAACACACGGAGTGTTCTAACCTCTTCCTTCACAGAGCACACATCTGAAAACTCCTCCGTTTCTTCTTCTCCGCTTTTCTCCATCTTTGGAGCAAACATTCCGTCCCACACATGGTCGGGATGACGAAGCTCCTCCAGCACAGCTTTCCTCCTGCAGCCTTCATCATCATCATCATCATCATCACTGTCCGTCTTACTCATACTCAGCTTCACTTCCCTCCATAATATTTCTTCTTCTTCTTCTAGTTTAACGGTAGTCATCATCCAGCTCTGTCCGTCCTCCATTTCACTGCTTTGTTCCTGACTCTAGCTGGTTGCCAGATACAACCGAGGATTCCCCGCATGAAATATGTTGAATATCCACAGAAATGCCCCAAAAACCATCCGTTCATCATCCAAATAAAACATAAATATCACCTTTAACCAACGTTAAACTGTTTAATCACTAAGTTAGTTATTTTATAATCTGATTTGTAGATATAATATATATAATCAGATTTGTAGAAAAAAAAAAAAAAAGGATTTCAATGTACAAGTGTGCCATCTAAAGTGTAAACCCATGGTTTTCGTTGTGTGTTTTTTTTTTTGTTTTTTTTTTTATTTTCATTGTGTTATTTTTTATTTTTTTCATTTTCACTGTGTTTTTTCCTAATTGGCCTCCCATATCCCATAGGTGTCTACATTTTTTTTTTTTTTTTTTGAGGCGTCTACGTATAAAATGTCTATGCGTTCTATACACATCATGAGGCGTCTACGTATATAATGTCTAAGTTGAAACGCACAACCTCAGAGAGACTGTCATCATAGACAGTAAAAAAACAGAGTTGTGAACGTTCAAAGCTGGAAAACAACAATAGACCCAAAGAGACAGAAATGGATGTATTTGTGGATGTAGACCTTGGCAGCTCATTTCAAAGCAATGCTTTACCTGATGAAACAGTTTTCAAGATGAATACGTCTAAATATCAGTGGAGTGAAGATGGTTTGTGTTCTGAAAAGCAGTACAAAATCCAGGAGGTGGAGGATTTGATGCAGGAAAAAAAGTTGGACTTCCATAATTTAAAAATCACATGTGATCATTCAACGAAACAATTTGAAGTGACAACAACCCGAGTTGATCTCCTGAAGAAAGAGAAAAACGTTAACTGTGTTGAGGTGGATCTGTTGAAATCTTTGAAAATGCAACCACTGATCTTCATTCACAGGCTTCAGAAGGATGCGTACAAACTTAATCATCAGCTGAATGAGGCAGTAACCACACAGCATGCTTTTAAACAACAACAACAACATGTGGAGAAAATTCAACTTCATCAAAAAAATCCAAACTCTGTCAAAACTCAACCAATCCCTGAAAGAGATGCACCGTTCTCCATCACAAACAGAGCAGTTTAACAAGGAGGCAGAATCACAGTGGACAACAGTGGATCTCGATGAGGAAGAACCTGAAGATTTCCTGCTCATGTTCAGTCGTTTCTTGGAAGTCGTAAAATCAGCTGCAGTTAAAACCTATCAGGAGCTTCACCCAAAGATTCCAAAGTTTTGCAAAAGCACACTGATGTGGATCAGCAATAAGTGTATCTTTTTAAGAAAGGAGCATCCACCAAGCTTTGAGTAACCATTCTTTATACGCTACGATAAGGCTGGGCACATGAAAAGGATTTATTGATATATTGAATTTGTAGATTAAAAAAGATTTCTATCTTGCAAATTCAGGTTTAATTTTAAAATTTATTGCTGGGCGTGGGCTTTGGCTCCCCTGCTTGGGTCTCGGGCAAGGGGCTCTATGGGCCCTCCCCTCGGGGGCCCGGGTGAGGGGGTCTTGGGGTTGGGGTCGTTGGCGGGGTGAGCTGGGTCCTCGGCTCCTTGGGGTTTTCTCGGTTGTGTATGTGGGGTGCGGTGGCTGCCTCTCGGCTTGGTATCTTGGCGGCGTCTGGGGGGGCCGTGGGGGGTGGCCTGGGGCTCCTTGGCTGCCGCTCTCTCTGCTGGCCTGACTACATCTTCGGGCCCGGGGCAACACTTGGGTTTGTAGTAGATGGCATGCCTTAGACTGTGGGATAAAACTGGTACTGGGCTTAACTTTAGACACTTTGATCCAAATACCTGTTCCAGGTATTACCACTCACTCCTTCCTGCTGCCCACAGCCACCACCATTATACTGTAAGCTTCACACTTATCACCAGAATGGCTTAAATACAGTGACGTGCAGTCAGGGTCGGCAAGGTAGGCAGTGCCTACCCAAGGGCAAATTGATATTTTGATTATTTGTTTTAATTATCATATAATTATAAATTATTTAGTTTTCAATGTCCGATAGCCTACAGTACCTATGGTGGATTAGTGGTTAGCAAGTCCGCCTCACAGCAAGAAGGTTCTTGGACACCTGGGTCCTTTCTGTGTGGAGTTTGCATGTTCTTCCCATGCTGCGTGGGTTTACTCCGGCTTCCTCCCACAATCCAAAAACATGACTAAGGTTGATTGGAGTGAAGAAGCCCATAGGAATGAATGAGAGTGAGTGGTTATTTTTGTCTGCGTTGGCCTGCGATGGACTGGCGCCCTGTCCGGGGTGTACTAACACCCAGCGCCCAATGAGAGCCGGAGATTGGCACCGGCAGACCCCCGCGACCCTGAACAGGAATAAGTGGGTCTGAAAATGAATGAATGAATACAATACTACGGGAAACTTCACGGATACCGATGGATAATAATTATATTAATGCATTAGATTTTATTTAGTGTTTTTCATAGACACTCAAAGCTCTTTACATTGATGTGCATCATTCTTTCATGCCACACACAGTGGTGGTAAGCTACTATTGTAGCCACAGCTGCCCTGGGGCAGACTGACAGAAGTGAGGCTGTCATAGTGAACCATCGGTCCCTCTGACCACCACCAACACTCACTCACACACTACATTCATACGATGGATGTACATGGACTTGAAAATGGTTGTATTAGAGTTTTTCAGCGTTTCAGACAATAGCCTTGATAGTTACTGACCCTCAAAGTAACACCACCAGTAATGTTACATACAGCACTAAGATAAGACTGTACAGTGAATAGTGAATGTGATCATGTCCCTCTGTCACACATTGATCACTTGTAGTTTTATGTCCAGGGGGATAAAAATACTCCCTGAGTGTTTGTGGAGCAGCTCAGAGACTAAACAGCTGTTCTGTGTGATCATGGTCCAGTGCAGTGGGGGCTTTGTCTTCTCCAGGGTCTGTTATTCTGCCACCAGAGAGTCCAGCTCTGTGTCCACCACAGATCAGCCCTCTTTACCAGTCTGTACAAACATCACCCCCCCACCCACCCACCCACCCACCACAGCATGGAAGGTCCAGTTGACAGAATGTTATATATGTCACTCACATGTACTACCCAAAACAATGTTTGACTGTTTGACCTACATAAAGATATTACATTAAAAAAGCAGAAAAACACTCATTTCCTTAATACTCATTGTCTTATTTTCTCTAATGAAGCACGTTATTCATACATACTGTATATCTGTGTAGAGTCAAATGTGCTGATCAATCAATTCAACAATGTTGGCCCCAAATGAAGTGAAGCAAAGCAGATGAGAAAGTGTTTTATTTCTATGAACAACAGAGGAAAGTTTGGTCCATGAGTAACACAGCAGTGATGGTTACAACGTTCATCCTCTGCTTCAGTGGATCAATCACATCTGAAATGAAACAACAATCACATTTAATTCTTCCTAAACATGTGTACAACATCTGTAACTTTGAGAGTGAAGCCCAAAGACAAGCTGTATGATTGATCTAGAGCGTACTGTAGGTTCCCAAAGTGGGGTACGGGTACCCCCAGGGGTACATAAAATGTCATAGGGGGTACATGAATAAAAAATAAAAATTGGAAACTGAAATATAAATAGACCAGCAGTCAGGAGCCTCTATGCATTGCTACAAATTACACATTAGCTCTATATAAGACAACCCATGGTGAGAGATTATTATTCTTATTTATTATATATTAGGTAAAATTCAGAGACAAATTTCACTGTAGGGCTACATTATATGTGACATTACATCAGTGGTTCCCAATTTTTTTGGGTCGTGACCCCATTTAATATCACACATCTTTGGCGTCTCCAGAGACTTTTTCTTTTCTTTCTAGAATTATCTTTTGATAATATTAGTTGTTGTGAGGATTAGGACACAATGTGACAAGATGTGGCAGCTCAGATATTTTTATACTGCATTTTATTTTATGTAGATTAAATTTGTGAAAGTTAAAGCATTTAATACAGTTATTTAAGTTTGTTCTGTGTGCTGTGTTATGATTTTTAAAATATTAATTAAAACATTTTAAAAATACATTTTAATCTTTTTTTTATTAATAAATTATTAGACATTTCAGGGGACTTCATTTTAATTCCAGGTGACCCCACATGGGGTCACGACCCCAAGGTTAAAAAACACTGCATTACATTATAGTGTACAGGAGTAGGGGGTACATGGTTAAATGTTTGAAGGGGTACGGACTGTGAAAAGCTAGGGAACCACTGCATTAGAACAATTGTTTACAGGAATTTAGTGAACAAAGCTTTTTAACTGTAAATAATATGTATGTAAACACTATTTAAACTATAAATGAATAATTACGTGTCTGGACACAAAACGTCCTCACAGTATGTGTGTAATAAACACTGGTTATAGCTGTTCACCATCATTAGCATCATTAGCTCACATACACACTGTATAGCTCTGTACGTACAGTAGCACTGATTCTAGCATGTTAAGCAGTAAGTTAGACTATGTATAACTTCTCTGATAAATACAGACATTTTCACATTTCATCGTCTAGTTCAGTTGAAAACGTGTGTAGAACTGAAACGTTCTAATGCCTAAATATGTTATTCTACTGTAACACAAGAATGAAAATAATGTAAAGAGCTTTGAGTGTCTATGAAAAACACTAAATAAAATCTAATGCATTAATATTATTATTATCACCGCTATCCATGAAGTTACCGTATTATTGTAGTTGTTGTTAATGAATTCCACCAGGACTCTATGCTATGCTTTATGACGACTGTGTCCTCTAGAACTAAAGCATCATCTTTACGTGTCCGTCACTCATGTTAAAGTTCATTAATATCTTTATATTTTAAATCAATAAATGGATTAATATCCAGCACTGTGGATGATGCCATTGTGATGAACTCTGACCCGGAACCAGTTTCAGTGTAAACAAAGAAAACTACGAGATAATCCCCACAGGAAAAAAATTATTCATTCGGAAAACGGATTAAAAAACAAAAAATAAAAATTTGGAAAACGGATAAAAATTTTTTTTTAAAAAAATTCGGAAAACAAATTTAAAAAAATAGTCATTTGGAAAACAGATTAAAAAAAACAAATTAATTTGGAAAACGCATTTTTTAAAAAAATGTTTCGGAAAACAAATTTAAAAAGATTTATTCGGAAAACAAAATTAAAAAAATGAATTCGGAAATATGGATTAAAAAAATGAATTCGGAAAACAGATTTAAAAAAACAATAATTCGATAAATGGACTAAAAAAAAAATTTACCTGGAAAACGGATTAAAAAAAAAAAAAAATTAATTCGAAAAACAGATTTTTTTTTTTAATGACTACAATGCTCCATCATATTATATCATTGTCCATCAATAAAACAGAAGTTGTACCATTAGTAATGACTCCTCTAATAAATGTGGAACACAGAGTTGTTGTGTCCTTAAGTCCCTATTCTCCACTATTGGTGGTGTTTTCACTGGTAATATTACAGTAAACAGAACTAGTGAGGATTACACACTGTTATCAGGGTAGCTGATACCTCACTGTCACATTATTTATCTTATTTTTTACTACTGTAATGTGTCTGTATCTAATCCTTATTTTTAACAGCCTTTTACTTAATTATGTACTTTTAAAACATTTATTCTTTCTTTCTTCTTGTTTAACATTTATCCTTTTTATTAGTAATATTCATTGAGTAACGTAAGTATTTTCCCCCTGGGATAAATAAAGGAATTCTGATTCTTGTTGATAATCTTACCTGTGACATTTAATATATGTCAGATATATTTGGAATGCAATGCAATTACTAAAGATGAATAAATTAAGGCAAAACTAAATTACATTGGGTGTTACACTGAGCCAAACAGTGGTGTTTATGTTAAAATAACTAGTTATTTATTATAATAAAGACAATAATATTAAGGCGTACATTAGTGTTTGATACATTTATAATGTCTACTGAATACAGAAAAAGATGATTTACATGGTAAACACTGCTTTCAGTTCATTAAAGATAAGAACAATAGATTTTAAGTGTTTTAAGACAAACTAACATCAACTACTGCACAAAACAAGACATAAACACAAGCTCACTGGGGACATCTACTGGTGAGATTTAGAGATATAACTTTAGTTGGAAGATGTACAACTATTTAACAGTTGAAGTTAAGATGTGGAAATAGATTCAGGATTTTATTTTATTTTTTGCATTGTTTGCACAAGTAAATGACTATATTTGTATACCTGTTTATTTTTCATTTATCATTAAGCTTTACATTTAAGATAAAACAATATCAACTTTATTTGTCCCACAAAAAGGAAATGTGCAGTGTTTCAGCAGCAGTAGATAAATAAACAGGGTAATAAACAATAGGAGATATTTACACACACATGGTCCTGTACACAGTACAGTGAGAAAGAGGGAAGATGATGGTGCATGAAGGGACATTACACAATAAAAAACATGAAAAAATATAATTCTTAAATTATGTTTATTTAAAGTCTAAGTTTAGTTTTTTTCATTCTTTTTTTAATTCTAATTTTTGAAGGTGAGTACAAGCATGACAACAGTATAATGTACATTATAGTAAATTATTTTTGTTTTTAAAAAGCTGCATTTATTACACTATGATTGACATAATTCAATAAATATTACCTTTTTTATTTTCAAAAAGTGATTACATAAATATCTTGTTATTATTTTCATTTGTATTTGTTTTGGGTTTTTTTTTGACTGTCTGTCCTTTTCAAATGTTTAGTTTACAAACCAGAACAAATAAAGATATTTGATGGTCGACTACATTAACTGTCACTTTTAATCTTAAAGTACATATTAATACAAGAGCACATCTCAAACAAATACATAACAATTATAATGTAGTTGATAATGTAAAATAAAAACACATTTTCCTGATATGTTACAGTGAGAAAAACACAGTTGGAGGATGTGGACACCTCTCACTTACACAGGTATAATAATCTTATTATTATCCTGATGTGTGAGGTGGTTGTCATGACTACCTAAAGCTACTGTGCTGTGATACATCATGAACCACTACTGAGTTTAAACCATTAAAACCACATAAACATCAACAAAGTGAACCAATCCTAGTTCCTCCATCAGATCCACACAAAGTTCTACAAACACAGGGACAGAGATGAACCTGTAACAACCATTATGAACTGGAAACTCACCAAAGCTAACTATGCTAAGCTAACACACAGAGCTAATGCTAACCTCTCCATATAAGGAATAGACCCAGTAAAAAGATTAAAAGAACACATCTTATTGTCATAAAGCCACAGAGAACCACCAATTTGTTTATGGTCATATTTAACACTTGTATGAAAGGTGTAAAGCAGTAAATAAATGTTAGCATAAATACTAATGTAGCACATTAAAAAAACACACACTTCCCTTGTACTTGATGCAGTGTGTTTTGAAGAAACGAAGGTTTGCACCAATGTGTAGTTTGCTCCCAAATTCAGTTTGTTTTTTTTGTGTCTATTAAAAACTGAATTTGGGAGCAAACCTTCGTTTCTTCATAGCATAAACACTAATGTCACTATTAATTCGTCCCAACTTGTGAAACGGAATTTTTTTTAAATTATATTTCACAAAGCTGGTCCCATTAGACTAATGTAACTATTGTGATTATTACACCTAAATATACTGAATGATTACATCATCAGCTTGATCTGGTTTAATAAGAGAAATATATTTATCAACCATAACTTTATGTAAGTCATTGTCAAATATGAAATAAACAAGATTCATCAGCAGTAGAAACACTATTGAAGTTATTCCTGATTTATTTTATATCAGCTCATGAACTTTTTGAGTCATCAGTGTCTAATGCTGATGTATTCACATTTATTTGTGTTTGTAAAGAACCTGTTTACACTAAATTGTAAATTTCTTATTTTTTTATAGCTTTTATTTACCATTATTGTATTAATATCAGAAATTATCAGGATATTTTTTTTAGTCAATATCACCCATCCCTAGTGTCTAGCTTGTTAAGTCGGTGAGGTAATTTATGCCCAGCTGTGTGGTGTGCATGTCTGCACCTCCATTTGTGTTCCTCTGTGCGTTCATGTTGACAGAGGTGTGTGCGGGTGGGGTGGGGGTGTATTCATTGAAGGGAATATTAATTGGGACATTAGTATCACATGCTTTTAATCAACGAGCACTTACAGATGATCATGTAAGCAAGGGCCACAAAAAAAAAATAAAAACTTTGAAAAGGGCACTTGCTTGGTCCAGAGGGCAGAGAGTAGATGCTTTAGCACCACCTAGTGTCTACCTGTGCACCAACATGACAACAGTATGATGTAAATCAGTCTTTCACAACCTTTTTTCTGGGGACCCACATTTTAAAGTCGATAAATCCTTGTGACCCAATAAACATTAGGCCCATATAGTTCATATATCACGAAGAGAACTTATGCATTAACAAAATATTTATGAGTATTTTTAAGGTCAGTTAAGCTTCCACTTAACTATTTAAAAGAAATACAGATATTTGACAAAGCACAATTCTTTATATTTACCTATTGTTGACAATAAGTAAAATGCAGAGGTGAAATGAGAAAGGAAGAGTGGACAGGGCATCTCATTGTTTTCATATTCTCATCATTCTCATGAATGAGACCATGTTACAGAGGCGGAGTCCTCCACGCCCCTCTGCGCTTGCCTTAGGACAGTTTCCCTCCCATTGCTATTATGATAGCTGTGTTCATCGCCATGACAACTGTTGTGATGGTGATGAATATTATTTTATGGAGACGGTGTCAGTCCCTCGACCCATATTTCACAATGATTTTAACATAAAATCAAATAAAAGAGCTATCAATTATAAAAATCTGAAAAAAATTAAAATCTCAAATCTAGAAACACCAAAACATAAAACCATTAGATGTGCTCTATTAAATATTAGATCACTGAGATCCAAATCTCTACTAGTAAATGACCTTATCTCAGAAAATAACTTTGATTTATTCTGTTTAACTGAAACATGGCTGTATCAAGATGAATATGTTAGTTTAAATGAAGCCACTCCTCCCAGTCATTTAAATACTCATATGCCACGAGACATAGGCCGTGGAGGTGGTGTAGCAGCTATTTATCATTCCTCTCTCCTAATCTATCCTAAACCAAAGGCCAATTACACTTCCTTTGAAAGCCTGGTTCTAAATTTATCTCATACCAAATCAAAAACCTGCCAGCCAGTCTTATTTGTGATAATTTACCGTCCTCCAGACCCTTATTCTGAATTTCTATCAGAATTCTCTGAGTTTATATCAAACTTAGTCCTCAGTTCTGATAAAATACTGATAGTAGGAGATTTTAATATCCATGTGGACAAAGATAGTGATAGCCTGAGCTCAGCCTTTATGTCCCTAATAGACTCAGTTGGCTTTTTTCAAACTATTAATGAAGCTACTCATCGTTTAAATCATACTCTTGATCTTGTTCTAACATATGGCCTTGATATTAATGAACTAAAAGTCTACCCTGAAAATCCTCTGCTATCAGATCACTTTTTAATATCTTTTAACATTATCCTAGAGGATCTCGCACTGTGCAATAAAATAGTTAGGAGTAGAAATCTGTCCAATAGTGCTGTGGCTAAATTTAAAGAGGCCATTCCTGCTGCCTTAAACTCAGTGCACCATCCAATAAATAACTATGATATTAATTATAACCCCTCTCAACTGGATCTGCTTGTCGATAGCTCTGCTAGTCTACTAAAATCCACCTTGGACTCAATTGCCCCATTGAGGGAAAAAACTATTAAACGTCAGAGGAAAGCTCCGTGGTTTAGCTCTGAAACTCACACACTCAAACAAACAACCCGTAAATTAGAGAGAATGTGGCGCTCCAATAAAACAGAGGAGTCACGAATACTCTGGCAAGAAAGCCATAGTAAATACATGACAGCCTTACGACATAGTCCATCTACATACTATTCCTCACTAATTGAAGAAAATAAAAATAATCCGAGGTACCTTTTCAGCACTGTAGCCAGGCTAACACAAAGTCAGAGCTCTATTGAGCCCATGATTCCTCTAGCCCTCAGCTGTGAGGACTTTATGACATTTTTTAACGATAAAATTCACAAGATTAGAGATAAAATTAGCCACTCCCTGCCTTCACCTGGGCCTGCTGTACCATTAAATGTAAATAGGCCTAACCTAAACTGTTTCACACATATAGGACTTCAGGAACTTAACTCTATTATTTCATCCTCCAAACCATCGACCTGCCTTTCAGATCCGATCCCAACTAAGCTGTTTAAAGAAGTTGTTCCCCTAGTCTGCCCATCTTTGTTGGAGACAATAAATATATCCCTATCAATAGGCTACGTGCCACAGTCCTTTAAAGTAGCTGTAATCAAACCCCTTCTCAAAAAACCTACTCTTGATTCCAGCACTTTAGCAAACTACAGGCCTATATCTAATCTTCCTTTTATTTCAAAGATTCTTGAGAAAGTTGTGGCAGCTCAGCTCTGTGAATTTCTTCAAAACAACAGCCTGTTCGAGGACTTCCAGTCAGGTTTTAGAGCTCAACACAGCACAGAGACTGCTTTAGTTAAAGTAACTAATGATCTACTCTGGGCTTCAGATGAAGGACGACTCTCAGTGCTGGTTTTATTAGATCTTAGTGCAGCTTTTGACACTATAGATCACTATATTCTACTAGAGAGATTAGAGAAATTACTTGGAATCACAGGGACTGCCCTAAACTGGTTTAAGTCCTACCTATCTGATAGGTACCAGTTTGTACACGTGAATAATAAGTCTTCTGTGTACACTAAAGTAAGCTACGGGGTTCCTCAGGGCTCTGTGCTAGGTCCAATCCTCTTCTGTATCTATATGATCCCCCTTGGTAATGTTATGAGAAAATACTCTGTTAACTTCCACTGCTATGCTGATGATACCCAACTGTATGTATCAATGAAGTCAGGTGAGACAAATCAGCTATCTAAACTTGAGGCCTGTCTAAAGGACATTAGGGCCTGGATGGACCAAAATTTTCTTCTTCTCAACTCAGACAAGACTGAGGTCATTGTACTGGGCCCGCGACACCTTAGAGAAACCTATGCTAGCCTAACTGCCCTAGATGGCATTACTCTGGCACAAAGCACAACTGTTAGAAACCTTGGGGTTCTATTTGATCAGGACTTATCCTTCAACTCTCACATAAAACAAACTTCAAGAACTGCCTTCTTTCATCTCCGTAACATTGCTAAAATCAGATCTATCCTGTCTCAGAGCGACGCCGAAAAACTAGTCCATGCTTTTGTTACCTCTAGACTGGATTATTGTAATTCTCTTTTAGCAGGCTGCCCGAGCAAGTCGCTTAAGACACTTCAGCTGGTTCAAAATGCTGCAGCACGTGTACTGACTAAAACTAGGAGAAGAGATCACATTACTCCTGTATTAGCCTCTCTGCATTGGCTTCCCATAAAATATAGAATAGAATTCAAGATTCTTCTTCTCCCTTATAAAGCCCTAAATGGACAGGCACCAGTCTATCTCAAGGAGCTTGTAGTGCCATACAATCCCCCCAGAACACTACGCTCTCAAAATGCTGGACTACTCGTTGTTCCATTTGTCTCTAAAAGTAGTATAGGAGGAAGAGCTTTCAGTTATCAGGCCCCACTTCTCTGGAACCATCTACCAACCACGGTTCGGGGGGCAGACACCCTCTCTACCTTTAAGGTTAGGCTCAAAACATTCCTCTTTGATAAAGCTTTTAGTTAGGAACCAGCTCATAGCTCATAATTAAGATGCAATAGGCATAGACTGCCGGGGGGGGGGGTCTGGCATGCTCGGTTGGAGAGAGGTTGGAGAGGGCGTTAAGAGAGAGGTCATTTAGGTTAGAGAGGGACCGGAGAGGGTCCCATTCCTCTTTCAAACACTCCCTCTATGTCTGCTTACTCCCTTGTGTGTTTGCTCCTGTACTCCTTCTGGCTTTTGTCTTGCAGGTCCGTGGGATCCTCAGTGTGGAGTTACAGAGTCTCAACAACTCTGTCTCCACCCTTTCCTCTGCACACACCCAACACAGCATAACGTGGATGGCTGTTCATCATAGGAATGGGATCCACACAAGGTTCCTGCTGCTTAACAGAAGGTTTTCCTTGCCGCCATGATGAATTCATGTTGGGTGTGGGATACATATGTATGTGTATATACGTATATATGCATATGTGTGTATCCATAAAATGAAGAGTCCGTCCTTAAGACTGCTCTACTGTAAAGTGCCTTGAGATACCATTGGTTATGATTTGGCGCTATACAAATAAAGATTGATTGATTGATTGATTTATGACATTTTTTAACCATAAAATTCATAAGATTAGAGATAAAATTAGCCACTCCCTGCCTTCACCTGGGCCTGCTGTACCATTAAATGTAAATAGGCCTAACCTAAACTGTTTCACACATATAGGACTTCAGGAACTTAACTCTATTATTTCATCCTCCAAACCATCGACCTGCCTTTCAGATCCGATCCCAACTAAGCTGTTTAAAGAAGTTGTTCCCCTGGTCTGCCCATCTTTGTTGGAGACAATAAATATATCCCTATCAATAGGCTACGTGCCACAGTCCTTTAAAGTAGCTGTAATCAAACCCCTTCTCAAAAAACCTACTCTTGATTCCAGCACTTTAGCAAACTACAGGCCTATATCTAATCTTCCTTTTATTTCAAAGATTCTTGAGAAAGTTGTGGCAGCTCAGCTCTGTGAATTTCTTCAAAACAACAGCCTGTTCGAGGACTTCCAGTCAGGTTTTAGAGCTCAACACAGCACAGAGACTGCTTTAGTTAAAGTAACTAATGATCTACTCTGGGCTTCAGATGAAGGACGACTCTCAGTGCTGGTTTTATTAGATCTTAGTGCAGCTTTTGACACTATAGATCACTATATTCTACTAGAGAGATTAGAGGAATTACTTGGAATCACAGGGACTGCCCTAAACTGGTTTAAGTCCTACCTATCTGATAGGTACCAGTTTGTACACGTGAATAATAAGTCTTCTGTGTACACTAAAGTAAGCTATGGGGTTCCTCAGGGCTCTGTGCTAGGTCCAATCCTCTTCTGTATCTATATGATCCCCCTTGGTAATGTTATGAGAAAATACTCTGTTAACTTCCACTGCTATGCTGATGATACCCAACTGTATGTATCAATGAAGCCAGGTGAGACAAATCAGCTATCTAAACTTGAGGCCTGTCTAAAGGACATTAGGGCCTGGATGGACCAAAATTTTCTTCTTCTCAACTCAGACAAGACTGAGGTCATTGTACTGGGCCCACGACACCTTAGAGAAACCTATGCTAGCCTAACTGCCCTAGATGGCATTACTCTGGCACAAAGCACAACTGTTAGAAACCTTGGGGTTCTATTTGATCAGGACTTATCCTTCAACTCTCACATAAAACAAACTTCAAGAACTGCCTTCTTTCATCTCCGTAACATTGCTAAAATCAGATCTATCCTGTCTCAGGGCGACGCCGAAAAACTAGTCCATGCTTTTGTTACCTCTAGACTGGATTATTGTAATTCTCTTTTAGCAGGCTGCCCGAGCAAGTCGCTTAAGACACTTCAGCTGGTTCAAAATGCTGCAGCACGTGTACTGACTAAAACTAGGAGAAGAGATCACATTACTCCTGTATTAGCCTCTCTGCATTGGCTTCCCATAAAATATAGAATAGAATTCAAGATTCTTCTTCTCACTTATAAAGCCCTAAATGGACAGGTACCAGTCTATCTCAAGGTAGTAGTGCCATACAATCCCCCCAGAACACTACGCTCTCAAAATGCTGGACTACTCGTTGTTCCATTCATCTCTAAAAGTAGTATAGGAGGAAGAGCTTTCAGTTATCAGGCCCCACTTCTCTGGAACCATCTACCAACCACGGTTCGGGGGGCAGACACCCTCTCTACCTTTAAGGTTAGGCTCAAAACATTCCTCTTTGATAAAGCTTTTAGTTAGGAACCAGCTCATAGCTCATAGTTAAGATGCAATAGGCATAGACTGCCGGGGGGGGGGGATCTGGCATGCTCGGTTGGAGAGAGGTTGGAGAGGGCGTTAAGAGAGAGGTCATTTAGGTTAGAGAGGGACCGGAGAGGGTCCCATTCCTCTCTCAAACACTCCCTCTATGTCTGCTTCTTCCCTTGTGTGTTTGCTCCTGTTCTCCTTCTGGCTTTTGTCTTGCAGGTACGTGGGATCCTCAGTGTGGAGTTACAGAGTCTCAACAACTCTGTCTCCACCCTTTCCTCTGCACACACCCAACACAGCATAACGTGGATGGCTGTTCATCATAGGAATGGGATCCACACAAGGTTCCTGCTGCTTAACAGAAGGTTTTCCTTGCCGCCATGATGAATTCATGTTGGGTGTGGGATACATATGTATGTGTATATACGTATATATGCATATGTGTGTATCCACAAAATGAAGAGTCCGTCCTTAAGACTGCTCTACTGTAAAGTGCCTTGAGATACCATTGGTTATGATTTGACGCTATACAAATAAAGATTGATTGATTGATTGATTGATTGATTGATTGATCATTACAGTGTACACAATTTATACTTATTGATACAAAGTGCAAAATAGGGCAGTTAATAATTTATTTTTCTTCTTATCATCAATAAAACCAGACAGAATCAAGCCTTTCATATAACATTCAATGCTTTGCACAACTACCAGAATAATATGAACATTAAGTTAAATCAAAAACATGTTTCTTGCTGAAATATTTTTTGAGAACTTTTTTATGCACCCACTGTAACCATATTTACAAGTAAGATCATTTGAGGCAAAATACATGCATTCAGGAATGGTTAACAGGGCATCTCACTGTGTTTATAATATACACATTTTATAAAGTGCACAATATGACAGGCTATCATTTTCCCCTCAAAACAAAAATATGTATGCAAACCATGTTTACAACAATAGTAATATGAACCTTCAGAGCCATCAAAAACATGCCTTTTTAAGTTTTTTTTTAATGTTGGTCAGGCAGAAGAAGAGTAATGTGTAAGTGTACCAGTCCTTATTATCATTGTTTCACCAAATCAAGGCAGTTTACCTGGATAATGGGAGAGATGGGCCTGCTTGTTTTTAGAATGACATCCCTGTTTGGCGTACATGAGGAGAGTGCAACACGCATATCAGGTGCAGCATTCAGTCTATTCCTGTATTTTGTCTTTATTTTTGTGAGAACAGAGAACCCAGCCTCACATTTGTATGTAGTTGTAAAAGGAATAAGCAACAGTATGCTTGTCTTACTTAAGACAGGGTATTCAGATGAAATGCTGACCCAAAATGATGATAATATCATGGATTTATGTCTTCTTTTAAGTGTCTGGTCACTGCTCAGCTGTAACAGCTCGGTTTCTTCAGAAGCAGTTAGTCCAAGCTCCAGCAATGACTCTGGACTTTCATAATCAAAGGGATGTTGGATCCACCTTTTATCAGCAAAATGTCATTTCTGTCCTTAGGGAAATAGTGCTTAAAGTTACCAATGAGTGCAACTAGGTGTGTCACTATAAGCCCAGTCAGATCATTTTCCTCTATGTGCTGTAACACAGTAGGGAACATGTAGTGGCTGGGTTTTGGACTTCTGAATCGTGCAAGCCACAGCTTCAGAGACTTTTGGAAGGTGAGAATGTGTTTCCAGTTTTGGAAAACATCATCATTCTGTCCTTGCAGTTTCAAACATAGCTCATTGAGAGATGAAAAGATATCCACCAGATATGACACTGTAAAAAGCCATTCATCAGTGAACAGCTCTGCAAGTGAAGACTTTTTCTCAAGGAGAAAAGCATGAATTTCATTTCTCAGTTCATATATTCTTGTGAGGACTCTACCTTTGGAGAGCCAGCGCACTTCAGTATGAAACAGTAAATGGGTGTGGTCCGCCCCATGGCGGCGCACAGCTGATCAAACAGTCGCTGCCTTTAATAAAGTTCACAACACGAATGTCTTCTTTCAATGTTTTGTAAAGCTCGGGGGTATTCCTTTGGATGCCAAAGCCTGGTGGTGAATGTAACAGTGATTCCACACGATGTCTTCACCATTGCCTCCTTCATTCTTTTCACAACTCTGCTGTTTCTGCCCGTCATATTTTCAGCCCTGTCACTCGTTATGCCTTTACAGTTGACCCAGCTCAGCCCGCACTCTGTTACCACGTAGTTGTTCAGTACAGAAAGTATCTGTTCACCTTTCGTTCGTAGGAACATAATAAATCCTCCACAAATTCGGTTTCCCACACATACCTTACATAAACCAACAAAGTTGCACAGTCCGAGACGTCAGTGCTTTCATCCAGCTGGATTGAAAATTCTGCTGCTGCCTTCAATCTTGTTATGAGCTGTTCCTCAGGGTTGTTTGAAATGTCATTTATCCTTCAGGAAACAGTGTTGTTACTCAGGGGGATGTATTTTAATCTGTGTGCAGTTTTTTCATCAATAACCGTGGTAACCATGTCTATTGCGGCAGGCAGAATTATTTGTTCTGCAGCAGTATGGGGCTGCTTCTCTTTGGCCACACGGTAAGAAACCATGTATGATGCTAGCTGGGCTTTGTCATTTAAAGTCACATTTCTACGGAGAAGCTCAGCTGATGATTCTATCTCCTGTGCCTTCCTTTGAAAGAAATCCAGAGGTTTCTTTGCCAAGTCGAAGTGAAGTGTTTCCAAATGTCTTTAGTTTAGTTGGTTTTAAATTCTCATTTGTGAGTTTTTCGCTGCATATAACACACATGGGTCGAGCTTCTTGGTTCGTTTTGGAATAATTAACAAAACCATATTTCAGGAAGTAGTCTTTATATGGCCTTGGTCTTGTTTTTCTTTTCTTATTTGGAGGCTGTTCTCCCAAATCCTCAAAAGTACTACCTGCTCCGGTGTCAGGTCGAAAGCAGCCACTGGTTCCGCTTTCCTCACATTCTTCATCATTATGGCGTCTTTCACTTGAAGTAGCTTTGCTAACATTAGCTACGATATGTTCTTTGGCTAAACCTGTCTTTATTTGCCATCGAAGGGTCGGTTCGGGTTTATTTTCAAGCTGGCTTCCCTCTGGGACGGTATTTTGGCTGTTGGCGGTGTTAGCCTGGTCTTTAGCTGGCTTTTTCTTCTTAATTAGCCAAGCATCTATTTTTATGGCTGGTTGCCGACTCTTCAGGTGCAGAGCGCAGAGCTCTGACGCAGCTAAAGAACAAAAAAAAAAAAAGCAGAAGAAGAAAACGACGAGCTCCCTTGTGCGGCTTATAGATGAATAACACATATACATTTTAATCAACACTGAAAAATAGTGCTCGACTTGGCGACCCGTACAAAATCTCCCGCGACCCACTTGTGGGTCGGGAGCCCACCTTTGGGAATGACTGCTCTAAAGCAGGGGTGTCAAACTCATTTTAGTTAACGGGCCACAAATCTTAAGTGGGTCATAGATTTTACACAGGAAAACGATTCATTTTAACATTATTGTGTCCGTTTGCACTTCTACGTAGACAAGAAATACAAAATATGTAAGAAAGTGACTATATCCAATAAGTGATAAATATCAGTCCTAACAGGATCTACACTTTACATTTCATACATTTTGTCATCAATTTCTATTTAATTAAGGGAAACATTATGTCATATTTTGAGGAAAATGGAAAGATTTTGTAAGAATTTTGAGTTTTTTCAACTGTTTAAAATGAAAAATGACTGCAATCATGTGATAAAAGCACCAGGAAAACTGTGAGAACCTGTAAATATTGTTGACTTTGGAATTGAATGGACAACAACAAATGGTGAGTGGAATGGAATGGTTACATGGTGACATCTGGGATGAAATCCAATCAGATTAAAGTACGGACTAGTTGGGAAGGTCAAAAGGTCAAACCTCGGAGCACAGAGAAGAGCAGATGTGTGGACAAACTTTATATTTGATAGAAATGAGGGACAGACAGTACAAAGCTGTGTGTCAACAACAAGCCTGAAGCGACACCTGCAGGAGAATCAAAGTATTGCACTACTGACAGCTTTTATTCAAACTTTGAAACATTTGAAGACATTTCTTTCCCTATATTAGATCACATTCCTTAATGGTGTGGTCAGTATTTTTCTTTAACCATAATTGGGATTCCCAGTTGAAATTCTGAACAGTGAAATGATAGAAATGTATTATTTTATTACATTTAAATATCTTAGAGTTGCTCATGCTCAGACATTAGCAACATAATAAAATCAGATTTTAGTGTCATACATGTACATGCAGCTCTCTGTATCATTTTGTGCAACTTAATAGGACACAACTATCAGACTTTGTGTGTTTCTGTTGTTGTTTGTGTGTTTTTAAAGTTCTTTAGGGGATTTATTTTGCTATTCAGTCTATTTTTCTCATTTTGTGTTTTTTTGTTGTTCCTTTTGCTCATTTTTCTGTCATTCTGCCTATTGGTGCTGTTCTTTTGTGCGTTGTGTCCTTTTTTTAATTTCCTTTTGCATACAAACACTTCTTAAAATGACTTATATTTCCAAAAAAAAAACAAACCCATTAGGAAATGATTTACAACATTTACTTTGTTTACAGATTACTTGGGTAGGTTAAGGGTAGGACAACCGTCGTTTCCCATTTTAGTTTATTAAATTATTTTACTAAAACCATGATAAAGCTGTTATTAAGTCAGTGATTCTCAACATGTGGTTCTTTATCATTTTAATAATGATTCCCCCAGATAACCTTTAAAGGTGGAAACTTTTTTAACCACTTTTGACCTTTTTCTTTGGCCATTTTGCAACTTCCTTTGTCCCATTTTTGTCCCTTTTCCCAAAATGTTGATACGTTTTAGTTTTTTCAGATTTAACTTCCTTTTGCCATTCCATAACACCTGTTTCCTTTTTTGTCATTTCTTTTTTTTTTTGCCACTATTGACTGCTTTTGGCCCATTTTAGTCACTTTTTATTCTTTTCTTGCCAAGTTTTTGCCACTTTTGGATCATTCTTTGCCACCTTACTCATTTTCAGAATCAGAATCAGAATCAACTTTATTGACCAAGTAATGTATTGAATACACACGAGGAATTTGTCTTGGTGAACTGTGCTCTCTCTGATAGTGTCACATACTCATCACTGTGAACTCTTTGTTTATCTTCTCAGAACAGCGTCCAGTGCTTGGCTTGATCACCATTCAATCAATCTAATCTGTTTTCAACAATGAATCCCTCTGTAAAAAGTGAGGGGATTCACTTTTGTTTTCATAAAAGTGTTGGTGTCGCATCCCCCGCATCCCTCACAGGTGAGACGTGCCTGGGTTGTGTTTTAATTTAAAAAAGAACAATCATTTTAAAATGTATTATTTGCTTTTTTAATCAAC
Organism: Gouania willdenowi; assembly: GCF_900634775.1. Classification (NCBI taxonomy): domain Eukaryota; kingdom Metazoa; phylum Chordata; class Actinopteri; order Blenniiformes; family Gobiesocidae; genus Gouania; species Gouania willdenowi. Next base: position 649,915 of record NC_041051.1, on the reverse strand, counting down.
TACTAGACATTTCAGACGACCCTACATGGAATCACGACCCCAAGGTTGAAAAACACTGTGTTATATCATTTTCATTATAAATGAGCTGTTTTCATGATTTTAAAATGCAATTATAAAGCCTTTTATTTTAATACTCATTTTTATTATTTTAATTTGTGCCATTTTTCCATGTTTTGGTGCCTTACTTGAATAAATGTGCTCCATATTGTTGCCTTGCTTTGTTGGACAAATACAAAAAATGACTATTCTGAATAAATACAGTTTTAAACACATAAACAGTATTACCTTTATTGTTAATATTATTCCTTTAAGCCATGTTTGTGAGATATTTTGGACGTGCTGCGTCTGCTACACTGAAGTCAGAGTTTCAAATCCAAAATTCAGAGTTCAGAGGGTCATTGAACGCAGCATGAGAGTGAGTAGATGACGTTGGTGCAGCAGCAGCATCACCTGTTACAGCATCACCTGTTACAGCAGGTGATGCTCATTACCTTTGATTGGCCAAACCTACTTAAGCTGTGGATGCAGTTACTCATTCTTTCTGAGCTGCAACGGCTGCTGTGTGACCTCGGTAGGCTGCCCAAACGTCCTGATTTACAGACTCACGTCCTGTTTGGATGTCCATCAACTCTGTAGTGGACCAACCCTGGATGTCCATCAACTCTGTAGTGGGTCAACCCTGGATGTCCATCAACTCTGTAGTGGGTCAACCCTGGATGTCCATCAACTCTGTAGTGGGTCACCCATGGATGTCCATCAACTCTGTAGTGGACCAACCCTGGATGTCCATCAACTCTGTAGTGGACCAACCCTGGATGTCCATCAACTCTGTAGTGGGTCAACCCTGGATGTCTATCAACTCTGTAGTGGGTCACCCCTGGATGTCCATCAACTCTGTAGTGGGCCAACCCTGGATGTCCATCAACTCTGTAGTGGACCAACCCTGGATGTCCATCAACTCTGTAGTGGACCAACCCTGGATGTCCATCAACTCTGTAGTGGGTAACCCCTGGATGTGTTACGAATGGTGAGACTCAGGTGCAGGTCAACAAGACACGACTCCAAATTGCATAAAGCGGGCTCTCCTTAACCAGTCTAACCTGGGAGACGTGGAATGTAGGATGGATTCTCATAGAGGCAGGTAGTGTAAGGCGCACCGCACTGGGATTAATGACACGCTCAATAATAAAGGGACCCACAAACTTGGGAGCCAGTTTTTTGGATCCCACCTTAAGCGGAAGATCCTTAGCCCTAAGCCAAACCTTTTGTCCAGGGGAGTAGACGGGAGCGGGAGATCGACAACGGTTGGCTTGCTCCTCCATCCTCCGTGAAGCCTTCAGCAGCGAAATTCTGGCTCTTTTCCAGGTACGCTCACATCTGCGAAGGAAGGACTGAAGCAATCTCCCGTTCTTGGGAGGGAAACAATGGTGGTTGGTAACCCACAGAGCACTGAAACGGAGAGAGACCTGAGGAGGCATTGGACAAAGAGTTATGGGCATATTCAATCCATGGTAAGAGACTGCTCCAGGCAAAGGGGTTATCCGAGGTCATGCATCTGAGAAATCTCTCGAGGGATTGATTTGCACGTTCTGTCTGTCCATTAGATTGAGGATGGAAACCCGAAGTAAGACTAACAGATGCTCCAAGAGCAGAACAAAAGGTTTTCCATACCTCCGAGGTGAACTGGGGTCCACGGTCCGAGACTATGTCAGCTGGGATGGCATGGAGCCGAAAAACATGGAGGATGAGGAGGTCAGCGGTCTCTCTTGCAGAGGGCAACTTTGGAAGAGCAATGAAGTGAGCAGTCTTAGAAAAACGATCAATAATCGTGAGAATAGCAGTGTTCCCGTGAGATGGAGGGAGTCCGGTAACAAAGTCAACTGCTATATGCGACCAAGGGCGATGTGGAATAGGCAGGGGTTGGAGATAACCGGAACTGGGCTGATTTGGGGTCTTATTAGTGGAACAGACGGTACATGCAGCCACAAACTCACGAGTATCCTTTTTCATGGATGGCCACCAGAACCCTTGCCTTAACACTTCCAACGTCCTTGTGGCTCCGGGGTGGCAGGTCAGACGGGAGGAATGAGCCCATAAAAGCACCTGGGGACGAACAGGAACTGGGACAAACAGGCGATTAGGAGGACCCCCGCCAGGGTCCGGATGTTGCTCCTGAGCTCTCCGAACTTGGGATTCAATCTCCCAGACCAAGGATCCAATTATACATGATTTGGGAAGAATGTGTTCTGGCTCACCTGGCGAGTCCGGGACTGCGAACTGGTGGGACAGAGCATCAGGCTTGACATTCCTGGATCCGGGTCGATAGGTGAGGGAGAACTTAAAACGTTCAAAAAAGAGTGTCCAGCGGGCCTGGCGGGCATTTAGACGTTTGGCAGAACGAATGTACTCCAGATCCCTGTGATCTGTCCAGACTATGAAGGGTTGTTCTGCTCCCTCCAGCCAATGGCGCCGTTCCTCCAATGCCATCTTCACCGCCAGTAGCTCCCGATCGCCGACGTCATAATTCCTCTCTGAGGGTGACAAACGCCGAGAGAAGAAAGCACATGGATGCAACTTTTGATCTGAGGGAGAACGTTGAGAGAGAACCGCCCCCACCCCTGTGTCAGAAGCATCAACCTCCACAATGAACTGAAGTTGGGAATCGACCTGCGTGAGGATGGGAGCGGATACAAACCGATCTTTCAGATCTTGGAAGGCTTGATCTGCCTCGGGTGTCCAAACAAAAGTCCTCTTGATGGAGGTGAGCGAAGTCAAGGGTGCAGCTATCCGGCTATAGTTTCTGATAAAATGTCTGTAGAAGTTAGCAAAACCAAGAAAGCGTTGCAATTGCTTACGGTTTTCCGGAGTGGGCCAGTCCTTGACAGCGGTCACCTTCTGGGGGTCCATCTTGACCTCTCCTGCAGAAATGATGTAACCAAGAAATGAAACAAAGGACTTGTGGAACTCACATTTTTCTGCTTTGACAAACAAGCGGTTCTTGAGCAGCCGCTCTAGAACCATGTTGAATATGTTCTTCGGGGTTGCGTGAGAAGATGAGGATGTCATCCAGATATACGAAGACAAACCGGTTCAACATGTCTCTGAGGACGTCGTTGATCAGATTCTGGAAGACGGCAGGAGCATTGGTGAGTCCAAAAGGCATGACCAAATATTCAAAGTGGCCAAGTGGAGTGTTGAAGGCAGTCTTCCATTCGTCTCCTTGTCGGATACGGATGAGGTGGTAAGCATTACGCAGATCAAGCTTGGTAAAGATTGTAGCACCGTGCAAGGGGGTAAAGGCAGAGTTAATCAGAGGTAGCGGATATGTATTTAAGTTATGTATCTAAGATGTTGTTAAGTCCGCGGAAATCAATACAGGGTCGTAAGGTCTTATCTTTCTTAGCCACAAAGAAAAAACCAGCCCCCACCGGCGACGACGACGATCTGATAATTACGGCTGCCAGAGAATTGCGGATGTATGTCTCCATGGCGGCTTGTTCGGGCTTTGACAGGTTGTACACTCTGCTGGTAGGTAATGTCCCCCCCTGTATCAAGTTAATAGCACAATCATAAGGGCGATGTGGTGGTAAAGACAGAGCCCTTTCCTTGCTAAAAACTGGTGCTAAGTCATGGTACTCACTGGGAACCAAATCCAACTGAACTGGATATTCCGGAGTCAGTGGGGAGATATCAATGGGGGTCAAGGCAGACTGGAGGCAGGTTTCGTGGCAGCGAGGATCCCATGTGGTGATTTCTTTTCTTTTCCAGTTGAATTGGGGGTTATGTGACTGGAGCCATGAAAAACCTAATACCATAGGAGGCTGGGGATGATCTATCAGATTGAATGTGATAACTTCTCGATGATTACCGGCTAAAACTAGCGTAACAGGAACGGTCTGCTGCTGTACCTGGGCGAGATGCAGACCATTAAGGGCTCGAACTTCTAAAGGGGTTCTAAGGGTGACCAGAGGAATGCCCATCTGCTTAGCAAGACGTCGATCCAAAAAACTCTCTTCTGCTCCAGAGTCAATCAGGGCTTGGACCGGAAGGGACTGGGACTGCCAACAAAGACATGCGGAAATTAGAAGACGAGGTAGGGAGTTCATGGTTGTTTGGCTCACCCGTATCTCCCCGACTACCGATGAGCCTGATCTTTTTCCTTCCGCTGGGGACATGCAGCAATGAAGTGACCGGCCCTGCCACAATACATACAAACATTCGTATCTCGTCGAGGCTGCTTCTCCTGGGCAGAGAGTTGCGTGCGGCCCAACTGCATAGGCTCTGGATCAGGGTCAGGACGAGGAGAGGAGGGGAAGACCGGTGACTTGAAAGCAGAAGAGGACCGGGACGCTTCTGAGCGCTGATTTCTTTCTCTGCGTCGCTCCCTCATGCGGCTGTCCATCCGAGTGGCCAAGGCGATTAACTGGTCCAGATCGGCAGTTTCATCTCGGGTGGCAAGTTCATCCTTAATGGAATCATGGAGGGCTGCATAGAAGGCTCCCTGAAGAGACTGGTCGTTCCATCCACTGCTGGCCGCCAGGGTGCGGAATTCCACAGAGAGCTCAGCCACACTGCGATTTCCCTGTCGGATTGACAGTAGCCGATGTCCCGCATCCTTTCCTTCAACAGGGTGGTCAAACACTTTCTTCATTTCATTTACAAAGGACTGATATGAATTGCAGATTCTCTAGCTGACCCAGAAAGCAAACTGATCAAAAAGGCTACTCTAGACCTTTCTGTAGAATAAGATGAAGGCTGGAGATCAAAAACTAAAGATACTTGAGTTAAAAAAGCCTGGCAAGAATTAACATCCCCGCTAAACCGTTCGGGAACCGGAACAAAAGGTTCACGGGCAGGTGGAGTGACAGCAGGACTAGCAACAGGTGCAGGATTAGCTACGGCACCCACTGACTGAGAACCACTGGCTAGCTGTGTTACTTTTGAAGTGAGCAGTGAAACCTGATTCAACAAAGCATTATTGCTGTCCACTAAGGTGCGAAGCAGCGTCTCGTGCTGACCTAAAAGGGTTCCCTGATCAATAATAGCCTTCTGTAAAGGACTCTCCGATTGTGCTGCTTCAGTGCCGGTCTCGTTGCCTGCTGAGTTCATCATGGTCGGACTGTACTGTTACGAATGGTGAGACTCAGGTTCAGGTCAACAAGACGACTTAAAATTGCATAAAATAAGTTTTAATAAACAACCAGCAAAATACAAAAGCAAACGGAAAAAAAACAAATGCTATACTACACTAAAATATCCTAACAAAAAACAACTTCAATGAGCGAAAAGTAACAACTCAATAAAAAGCTTAACTCGGGTGCAGCAGAGTGTGAGGGAAAGGAAGTCCGGCGAATGGCAGTGGCAGGTGGATTGCTGACGGGGTGATGGAGGGTGAGTGGTGAAGCTGCTGAAGTCCTGGTGTAGGGATCCAGGGAGTTTGCAGGGGGGCAGAGGGGAATGAAATCCGGAGTTTGTCCTGTTCTTGTCCACAGAGGGTAGAGGAGGGTTTGGAGGCAGAGTTCCAACTGAAGAAATAAAGATAACGGTAAGTATTGGCAACAAATATACAAGCAGACTGATTTTGGAGGTCAGACACTGACGATTCAGCTTTACAGTCCGACGAGGAACTGAAGTCCAGAGTGAAGCTTTATTCAGTGGAGAAGATCAGACCCAGGTGGACTTCATCAGCTAATTGGAAGACAAGCTGCCACCCACCTAGAGGGAACAGAGACCGCACTACCTGGCTTCCGAGCCAGAGGGCGTGACAGAAATAAACAAAAATTACTCCAAAAAAACAGAAATTATAGCACACAGACATTATGACTTAAAAAAAACATATAATAGATACAAAATATATTTTACAGGAAAAATACCAAAAAAGATTACAGAAATGCACAAAATGCCTCAAAACGAATATTCCAACAACAAACATACACAGAATGATAGAAAAACACACTTTGTTCTTTCCTGTATTAATGCTCAGATTGCTCATTATACTAAATGCTGACTTTTCAGAGCAGGAAGATGACCCAGATGTTTTGGTCCAAGGGAAAAGGCGTCCAGTGATGACAGTGCCCCATGTCTCAGTCCACAGGAAGGCTAATGCACATCTTCCAGTGGTGGTAAAGTTGAAAAATGCAGCACGCTGCAGAGCAGAAGGCTGCTCGGGGAAAACTCGAGTGCAGTGTGTTACATACAAGGTGTACCTCTGCTTACAGGCAGATCGCAACTGTTACAAAACCTTTCACACAAAGGTGTGAAAGTGTTAAAATGGGAAAGTTTGAAGTAGCAGTTTTGGAGTGCAAGTAAAGTGTTTCATGTTTCATGCCATGTTAAAAAAAATGGTGTTAACAGTTTTGAATAGTAACATTACAAAACGTTTAGAATGTGTTTTTTACAGTCGTACTTTTTCCAGCGACTGTTAGCGGCACTACAAATGAACTATACTGCTCCAAAAGGTTTTGTTTTTGCACTTAAAAAATGAGGAATTTTCTCCTACTTTGGTTTTGCATTAAGAAAAAATGCACAATTGTTGTTTCCCAGTTTGTTTTGTTATGTTTGCACAAGTGTTGCCATGTTCAGGCACCAAATAAAGAGTTTTGTACATCATTACTCAATTGTGACTATATTGTGTCATATCGGAATTTAAAACGAATGTCCAGATATGTGGACATCATATTTCTCAGAAACTACATTATTAAACTACAATTCTCTGGTCTTTGGAGAGAGCAGACGTGTTTTCCTTTGCTCCGATAACACGACCTTGGCTACAGCTGGCTACAGCTGAACAGCCTCAAAAACTGGGCCCAAGACTGAAGGAAAATGGTGAAAAAACCGCAGGGAGGCCCTTCAGAACCCAATTCGGGTTTGGAAGAGGTCAAGGAGATGATACGCGAGGGTCTACAAAACCTATCTGCCGAGATAAAGTCGTTGGAAAAGACGCTGGAAAACTCACTGGAAAACCTACAAAGCGAAACAAAGGTACTGAAAGAAAAGAATGAAAGAAATGCTGAAGAGATAAAATTGTTGAACGTGAGGGTTGAACAGCTGGAAAAAAGGAAAGAGAGAAAGATGTCATCATCACAGGCCTAAAGATAAAACCCAGGAGTTACCCGAGTGACGAAGAAACAAAATCGATTGAACAACAGGTCATTGACTACCTGGAGTCGAAGGACATTGTCCTGAACCCTGACAACATCAACTCCTGCCATCTCCTGCCAAAGAAAAATGATAACAGAGCTGTAAAAATAACCTTCACGAATATGAAATTCAAAGGAGAACTACTGAAGCAAGGAAGAAAGCTGAAGGAAACGAAGGTTTTTATTAATGAAAGCCTGACAAAAAAACATGCAAGCATCGCATGGAAGGCACGCCAAATAAAAAAGGAGGAAAGATTTTAAAGAAGTGGACAAGGAACTGCAGGATTTACATCACACCACTGGGAGAAGAGAACGGAAAACCAATCCTCATCAAAACGATGGAAGACTTGGGAAAATACGAAGGATCCACCTAAACAACAACATTACTGATGGTAATCATGGATATGGACCCAGATCTATATAAACACTGGAAACAAAACTCAGACTGTGATTATTTTACGGAGACTGAATTAAATGTGGAAACCAAGAGTAAAAAAGGTCTGTCATTTATTCATTTCAATTGCTAGGTGGTGGGGTGATTAAGGATTATATTAAATTTAAATTCAAAGTGTTTATTGTCATATGTGCAGTTAGAAACACGTTTTTTTTATATACAATGAAATTACTACCTTGCTTATGAACTAAGATATAATAATGTGTTTATACAAGTTAAATCTAACAGTGGAAAATACAACACTGCCAATAGAACTAACAACAGCAGTTAGAAACACGCTTATGAACTAAGATATATTACATTAAAATACTACCTTGCTTGTGAACTGGGATGTGGTGATGGGTTTATACAAGTTGGATCTGATCCCATCATCAGACAGTGGAGGATACAACACTGCCAATAGAACTAACAACAGCTGAATTACCCTTGATGTAGAGACAAAACAAGGCGACATTATGGATGAAAAGGGAAAAAACTTCCAAACACCTTCGAAAGAGGAACTATTCTTGAACTGGAGGAATGCTAACAACGTCTGGCAGGGAACAAGGCCAACACGAACAAAGATAGAGAGGACAACACTGACTACAGATGGTTCAGAAGAAATCAAGAATGTTTTGACCAGAGAGACATGTAAACCCATGTAAATTTGCGATGGTAAAACAGGGGACGGGACCCGGATAAGCAAACTGCTTCTCTCGTCTCCTTTTTCGGCATGTACAAAAAAGAAAAAAAAAAAAAAAAAAAAAGTGAATGTAACCATGTCGGAAATAAACTGAATAAATAAATAAAATAAATGTAATAAGATAATTCTCTGTATTCACACTCATCAGGTCCCAATTAGCCCAAATAGCAAAGAGAAATTTAAATTGCATGCCATTTAAGAGTTCGGGTCTTAGGAGGTTAAAAATCACAATAATCCAAATAACAATGGTAACATTATTTTTATTGTTTAGTTTGTTTGTCTTTGTTAGGTGACGACAGTTGCAAACACTGCAGCTTCTCTGTGAACTTGTAATAGAGAATAAGAACGCTACGTCAACTGTATAAACTATGGAAGTATATCTGTAACATAATTCAATTTAAAATCCATTAACAGAAATACTTTTTCATTTTCAGAATATAGCTGCATTTTTAACTCATAAATAAAATGAATAATAAATTATCCATTTTCATTTTCTTCTTCCCTTAAACATGACGCTCTGGTGGGAGGAGTCAATGCAGACTGGAGAAGAATTACAAACAGTGGAAAATCAGATGATTTCAGGTCAAAATAATGTGAGCAGCTGATTTTCTGAGGGTGCACAGATCCTAGATGACTAAGATAGTTTATAAATGTGATGACTGGACTACAATAGAGTTACACAGAAGTAGTTTGATATTTGCAACCACTGTTTATTTGTCAAAGGTCACATATTAATTCAATGAAACTTTATTTATAAAGGGACAATTCCAACAATAGTCACCACGTAGCGTGAGATAACAGGCAACACATTGTGTGATCATTGGTTTCTAAGAAGGGTTTACAGATGAAAAGCTCTATTATAGCTAAGTGTGCTAATATGCTAACTATTGTAATATACAGTTTTTAATAGCAGACATGATATTTACAGTAATACTATATTGTGTTTCTGGGTGTGTAAAGGCTACAGATGTGTTCCAGTGAATTAATATCATTTTGATATTAATTTATTAATTTGTTTATGTAAAACTAAATGAGCATAAAAGGCAACAAAGAACCTGTAGCATCTTTGCCTTAATGACATCACAGAACATACATGTCATAGGCCGACTGTTGATGATGTCATAGGTTCATTTCCTGTGAGCTTATTTCATGATAATGTAAAATAAAAACAACAAAACACAAAACGACTAGGATCGCACAATAAACAACTCAAACACAAAATGACTCCATTAAGACATAAAATAACAAAAACACACAAAACAGGCTGAGGCAGAAAAACATCCTCAATTATTTTTAAACATGTATTTATTTTACATGTATCTAACAGACTTCATTTGCCCTGAACGTGAAAATAACTAGTCCTTTGTAACAAAGTAACTTACCCAACACTGCATGTAAGTTACCAATGCAATAATATGCCTTGATCAACTTTAAATCACCTAAAACTCATATCTTATGATATGCAGACATATTATCAGATTATACCTGACATAAAACCAGTCATTTTGAGCCTCATTATGTTTCATTCAACATATTTCATTCACCTTGGAATGCTTTGTATGATTGTACATGTGTATGTCTACAACATTATGTACAGTAGTTTTACTTCTTTTCTTCTTAAAATGTAACAATTTCATAAAATCCCACTTATTTTGGATTCATGTTGATTTGTGAGTGGAAGATGAGTGTGAGCTCTTACAGTAAATTAAAGTAGATGAAAAAGGGTTCGTGGGAGTTCGCCCAACCAGTCCACATGTGCTTTGTGGATCTGGAGAAGACGTTCAACCGTGTCCCTCGTGGTGCCCTGTGGGGGGTGCTCTGGGAGTATGGGGTCCGGGACCCTTTGCTAAGGGCTGTCCGTTCTTTGTATGACCGCAGCAGGAGCCTGGTTTGCATTGCCGGCCGTAAGTCAGACCTGTTCCCAGCTCATACTACACTGTAAAACATTGCAGCCCGTTTAGTAATGTCCACTAGCTTCCTTTTTTTTTTTTTTTTTTTTTTTTTTTTTTTTTTTTTTTTTTTTTTACCTTGTCTGCACATGCTTTCGAAGGTTAACACTACAAGAAGTGCAATCTTTTGACAGCAATGCATATTTTATTATTGCAATTAAATAAATTTATTTATTTCATTGCATAATTGTGACCGTCACCAGCCCTCCCTAGGGAAGGGTAAGAAATACTTTATTAAAGGGAGGATGTAAAAAAGAGAAGGCAGTGTTACACCAAGGTGAGGGGTTGGAGGGGGGTGGGGAAGTTAGCAGGGAAGAGGGATACAAGATAGGATATGGAATGGGTGAGGAATAGTTTTAAGTGATGCGATGTGAAATTGTGGTTGTGTATATTGTGTTTATTGTTGTGTTGTCAAGCCAGTTTGGTGACCAGTGTGTGGTTTAGGAATAATGGTGGTGGCTGTGAACAGAGGAAGAGGTGAGTGGAAATTCCATAAAACAGGTATTTGGGAACAACGTGTCTAAGGTTGAGCCCAGTATGAGTGTTATCCCACAGCCCAAGGCCAGTGCATCCATGACAAATGTATTTCCGAGTACCGCCACTGCAAAACCCAAGAGCCGCCCCCGGGCCCGAAGAAGCAGTCAGGCCAGCAGCAAGAGCAGGCAGCCTAAGGGCCCCCGGCGACCACCCCACGGCCAAGCAGTCCCCCGAACGCCCCCAAGATCCCAAGCCGAGAGGCAGCCATCGCCCCCCCATACACACACGAGAAAGCCCCAAGGAGCCAAGGACCCAGCGCACCACGCCACCGATCCCACCCCCAACCCCCAGACCCCCCCACCCCATCGACCCCCCCACCCCCCCACCCCACCCCCGCGCCTAACCCCCCGAGGGGAGGGCCCAGAGAACTCCCTGCCCGAGGCCCCAGCGGAGGAGCCGAAGCCCACACCCAGCAGACGACCAGAACCGCGCCGAACAGGCAGCCAGTGGGCACCCGCCGGCGAGCCCAGAGCCAGCAGGGGCCCGACCCCAGGCCAGAAGGACCCGGAACGAATGCAGCACCAGGAGCAGCCCGCCCAGGGAGGACGACCACACCCCAAGCCGCATAAGGCACCAGGGGGCCGCTGGGAGTCTCCCCGCCGGCCCCCAGGCACCCCAACCTAGCCCCCCACGGCGCCCCAGATCACCCTTCACTGATGCCGCCCGCGCCACGAGCTTCAGTTCTTTTTTTTTTTTTTTAAAGCCAGGGCCCCCTCCAAGGGCCAAGCCAGACCGCCCCGCCGGGATGTGGCCCCCTATTCCGGCCCCCGACACCCTACCTCACGGGGCACTGCCCAAGCAGGGGCCGTACCAGTAGGTACGCAAGGGCGCGGCACGCGCCACCCGCCCCGAAAGACCCCCGCCAGGACCGGCCCGGCCAGCAGGCCAAGCACCCCGGGACCCAGGAGCACCCCCCGGGACCAGGACCCCCCAAGGGCAAGCCCCCGGGCCAAGCCCCCCGGGACGCATCCCCCACCCCCGCCCGGGACCCGGCCACGGCCCAGCAGGACCGCACAGCCCCGGACAGCCCACGGCCAGCAGCCCAGGGCCCGCCGCCCCCCGGACAGCGCCAGCCACGGAGCAGCGCCCCCCGCCGGCCCGCGAGCAACCGGCGATCCCCACCGCGGGGACGGAGGCACCCCAATGGCACACATCAAGTGCGGGACAGCAGCCCCCAGCCAAAGATGCCCCGGACCCACCCACCAGTCCGCAAACGGCAGGATAGACCCACCAGGCGGCCGACAGCAACCTCCACCACCGGAACAGCTAGCGCCGCCCCCCAGTAAACAGCATCACCCCGAGGCGCCAAGCAACCCCGCCCCAACCCCGGCGAGGACACCAGCACCCCCCCAGCACACCCACCCCCCAAACCGGCGAGGCAGGCCGCCCCGGGCCCGCACACCGCGGGGCCCGCCCCCAAGGCCACCAGGAGACAAAGCAAGCACCAAGCCACACCCAAGGGGGAGAGGCACCCCCGCGCCCCACCCGGCCGACACAGCCCGGAAAGACCCCGCAAGGAGAGACCCCGGCAAAGCCCCCCCCGAGACCCACCGCCACGCCCGACCGCACCATCTTGATGTGCTTTTGCTCTATGCAGTGGCCCAGCCACCAACAGAGGGGCCAGGCCCCCACCGGAGAGGCCCAAATATGTGTACCAACCCACCACCCTGTTATGGTGCCTCTCCATTCCCCAATGGAGAGGCACTTCCCGATCCCCTGTGTGAATGTGTGTGTTTGGTGAATGTATGGGGTGTAATTAAAAGAAGGGGGATGGAGGGGAGCGGTGCTCCCCCTCCAGCCTCTGTGGATTTATGTGTATGTGGTGTAATAGGCCGGAGGGTGTAAATGATGATACACCCTCCGGGGGGTGACATGTTGAGATGCGATTAAAATTGGAGGGATTAGTAGGGCAACTAGAGGTGGGAGGGAGCTTCCTCTCTTTAACACAAAGAGCTCTGACAAGTCTTGGATTTTGAACGTAACTTTACAAGTTTTCGAAAGTAAAACCTTTAGTTATTCATTGCGTTGAATTTGATCAAATGTCTCTATGTTGATCGAACTTGGGTTTGAAAGTCATCAGTTGAAAAAAAAAAGCTGAGGAAAGTAAAACTTACAGTTACTCATTATGTTGACTATTTTATCATTTTGCCTGATTTGTATGTGTTGATTGAACTTGGGTTTGTAAGTCATCGGTAGTGATGTGTCTCGGTAATTCCCTGCGTGAATGTGAATTCAGTGGCTATTCTAGCGTGCAAATCCATGAAGCAAAATGGTTGCAAAACAAACCAAACAGATATAATTTTGAAAATGAAATATATCTATATTTTAATACCATAAAATATGTAACAAACAAAAAAGCAGTGAAACTAAATAATGTTATACATACACATATATGTCTGAACATTGTTAATGTTTCCCTCTCACCCCTTTATCGTTATTTATTTATCTTTATTTATTTAATTATGTTTCCTTTCTCTCTTACGGACTCTGTTTTTTTCTATCTTTTTATTTTTTCCTAATTATATATGTCATTAAATCTATTTGCCTGGCTCTATTAACCACATGAATGTCTGTCTGTATCTGTACGTGTTTGCAGCTCGGTCACACAAGTGCAGCAATATTCACAGTGTTTCAATGATTATTCCCATGCTTCAACCTTGCCTTGGTTTAAGGAAGACATTTTAACTAAAAAGTCACAGCAAATCGATTTTGGCACCAAAAAATTGCCTTCCAAAATATACACATTTTTTGGAAATGAACAAGAAGGGACTACTTCCACTGGCGCAACAAACAAACGGCCTGTTCACGGAGGCGGAGCAATACAGCACCTGGCTTTTCTTCTGGAGGGAAACTGGTAGTGTATCAGAGCAGAGCAAGATGAGTTTAATAATCTATTTATTGTAATTATTTGACTATTTTTCTATTAATCATAGTTGCAGTAACGTAAAAACAGTAACTATGTAGGTTGTGCTTATTGATAGCCTGGAAAAGCTTAATTTGTTGCATTGATGAGGTAACATTAACACCCATCCCCACCTGCTATGGTGGACAAATTTAATCCACCACCTGTGGTTTAAACGTGTAAAATGTTAAATATATACATAACTAACTGGTGTAGTGTATAAATGTGACCATAATATTCATTTTTTCATGTGCCACTATGGTTTTTCACTCGAGTCCCCCCCCTTTAAGCTGAACAGGAGCTAGCTAGTTAGCACATGCTTTCCTTACGTTGTTAGTGTGAAACATACAGTAGACTCAACTTGTTTCTGAGCAAACCTTACTGCGCTCGTCCTCTCTTTCCCTCTTATTTATTTATTTTTTTTACCTCGTGTGCGGTGCGTGTTTGCAGCACAGAGCACTCAGTGGATATCAGATAGGACAGGGGTCTGCAACCTGCGGCTCTGGAGCCTCATGTGGCTCTTTGACTCTTTTGCAATGGCTCCCTAGTCCCTGTAGTTTAAAATGAAATATTAAAATTATGAATTGTTATTTCTTACAGAGGGTATAGATAATTGATTACATTAACTTCAAATAAAATAATGATAAAACCATTTGTTAACCTTAAAATAAATCACATTGTGCAATAACTGCCATCTTCCTACTTTACCTCCTATCACCTTTCCTTGCACCTGTGGCTAACTACACGTTTTAAATCCCTGGTAAGATAACTATACTAACAAAAACACTATTCTGGAAGAAAATAGAGATTTCATTTGTGTGGGGAAAGATTTGTTTAACTGCCAACATGACAGCTTAATATGTTGCAAGAAATTAGCAATTAGCACGTGTTGACCGACATGATCATGTGTAATTAAATTCAAGTTATTTTTGTAGCCCTTCAAATACATCAACTTAAAATTATTTTGTTTACATAGCATTATTCAATATAATGTTTACTGGATATAATTTTACGCACAGTATTGTCTTCATTGAAAATATTTTTTTTTTCGGCTCTGGAAGGACTTTAATCCAGGCGAGAGTAGACAAAATGGCTCCTTTAAGAGTAAAGGTTGCAGACCACTGAGATAGGAGGTATAAACCTGAGGTTTATTCCATAAAGCGGGTTATGTTCAAACTCTGAGTATGTTCAGGCTCAAATGATGAAACTCTGAGTATCTCATTCCAAAAAGCGAGGTATGTTTATCTCTGAGTATGTTACCATGGCAACATTGTCCATGAACTAAACCTGGTCACTGAGGTTTTATCAAAGAAACCCTGGGTTTCTACCTGGCTCCGCCCACCTGAACACTTTAATAAACCTTAACACTTTTCTCTGAAACACATTAGTGACATCACACACCACAGACGTGTTCACATCATTACTAATGTTGTGTTGATTTATGTTTTTTTTGTTTTTTGTGATAACAGTAGTTTTCTTTCTAACATTGTAGATGTAGATCATTTAGTGAAACACACTGAGAGGTTGATCTACATTAAAACATCTACTGACGTCTGTAGTAAAGTTCACTGAATATAAACCTGATCATTTAAATTAATCCACTTTTAAGGCTTAATTGTTGTTTTATATTGTTATACAGTTAAATCTGTAGATCATATGTCTATGAAGTTATGATGTCACAGTGAAGTGTGACGCTGCTCTTGTAAGTAACGAGTTGTGGGTTCGTGTCCTGCTTCAGTGTTTTTTAATGACATATTTTAGGACGTATAGATGACTCTGGTGATAATATTACATTAAAAATCAATATAAATGATTAGATATGAAGCATCAGTCACTGTGTTTATATCCAGTGTAACAGGAGGACTCTCTATGCAGACATCCTATGATGCTGACACGTCTCCTCAGACACATTTTATTATTATTATTCACCACTCGTCACGTCACTGAAACAATAAAGTGATGAAGTGATCATAAAGTGTTATTAATTACAGGTGATTTAATCACTATAATCACTGAAGACTGAACACACCTTTAGAACAGGATCATATTCATCAAACACAGGCTTATTTCACCCATTACGGTGAATAAATCACTATTTTCCGTTTGGTTGCCATGGCAGCTCGATTAAATCTCTGATCCATTGATGATGGCTTTTTGTCGCGCGCGTGCATGTCAGTAACCCAAGGTTTACATACTCAGGGTTTATTAACCCACTTCATACCAGCTGTAATGGAATCAGATAAACAGAGTTTATGGATAGACTCAGAGTTTGTTAAACCTCCTTTATGGAACACACCTCTGGTCATGTTTGAGTAATATTTTTAATGCTAGAGTAAGTAAGGTAGTAAACATTATGTGCTGTCTATGTAATACATTGTAAGTTAAAGTCACTGTTATTTCCTGTTCGGATCGTGTCTAAGTGAGTTTGTATGTTTTGACCTAACCCTGTTGCCGTAGTAGTTGAAAGTGGCAACCTTGAAAAGCCTACGGCCTACTAGTTTCTAAGATAAGATAAAGCTTGAAAAAACATATGTTTGTGAGTATGTGTACCGTTTGATTACGCTCTTAAGGCTGTGTTTTGTGAAAGCTAAACGGTGTGTTATATAAATCACAGCCGATCGCGGTAAATGTTAGCATTAGCATATACATGCATTTTCCCATAAACGTTAGCATCAAGCTAGCAGACTTTTTATATGGTGGTATTTTCTGTTTATGAAAATACTAATATGTAATTGTATTTTCAGTTTACAGTGTTTCCTGACTAAAGACTAAGCGGATCTTCTGAATCTCAGTTTTCTTGGGACCTGTTGTTTATCTGCCCAGCTGTGGTGGAGGGGGCAGAATACATTAAATACATTTTCATTATTGTACAAATCGTTTTTTTTTTTTTTTTTAAGAGATTCACTAAGGTATGTATGGAAGCCCGTTTCTGCCACTAAAAAAAAAAAAATCACCAAGGAAAGTCATAATTATGAGTTAGAAAGTCATAATTATGAGATACTTAAACACATTCACAGCAGCTTGTTCATGTGGTGAGCTGACACTGAGAGATGGCTGATAAGACTATCGAAGACTACTTTAGACGGGGCTTTACAAATGATAAAATACTTTGTTTGCTTGCAAATAGAAATATGCAGAGTAAATGCACCCTTGAAAACATACTGAGGTGTATTGACTGCTTCACATGTGTAGGAATATAAATCATCTAAGTTGAACTTTGACTGAGATACTAGCCTCAGCATTGAGGTCAGAAGGTTTGCTTCCCTCTGTGAAGTGCAAATGTGGACCAAGGGGGGTCACTTTCCCCTTCCTGGCCAAACAAAGGAACAGTAGAATCAAAGAACAGCTTCGTTCCTGTTATCACCTCTTTGTTACATTACGATCAAAAGTAAACAATCAGTCAATGTTTACTTGATAAGTTTTCAAACTCTGGGCCCCGACCCCCTGCGGAGCCCAGAGGATTTTATCACCCCTAAAAGTCACTCAGGATGTTGGAAGAATACCAGCTGTTTGTTTCCCCCTCAGATGAGATCAAAGAAATTGTATTTGTTTGAAAGTATTCATTCTATGCAATATACCTCTTCACTTCAAGCTGAGTATAAGATGTCAACAGATGGTTTTAAACATAGGGGGTTTGTGACCCCAGCCAGTTATCTCTGTAACTCCACTGTTGGATGTTGATTAACTTGTGAACCCTGAAAGGTTCTTGTTCCCAGGTTGGTTCCTCCTCCATTTGTTGAGGTGTGAATGTTTTTGGTTTTCTTTCTTTGTTCTAAGGCTAAAGCCTTAGACTCCTCCCATTGGTTCTCCAGTTTCCTGTCATATCAAATATGCCTTTTTTGGCTGGGATTCTTCAGAGTAAATCTGACCTCGGCTGCTCTCACAGGGTTTTTGTCTTTCCCCTGTTCTTTAGATTCTGCATGTGTTAATAAACTTTGTATTATTATGTGAGCCAGTTTCATCTACGATCCTTTTTCATCCTCCACATCATCACCTGGGAAAACACAACAATACTCAGCAAAAAGAGGCTCTGGCATTGAAAGGATAAAAGTGATGTGGCTGAAGGAGCTCAGTTTATTGAACAACAAATGGAGATTTCTGGTCAGTGCCATGGGTACAGATGGATGTACCAAAAATGTTTCTATCTCATGATTATGACTTTGTTTCTCAGAATTATGACTTTCCTTGGTGATTTTTTTTTTTTTTTTTTTTTTAGTGGCGGAAACGGGCTTCCATACTAAGGCCATATTTGTCACTGTTAATGAAATGCTGATATTGAGTTGTTTCTTGTATTTTGTCCAGTTTATAATGTAATAATCAAAATCGTGATCTACAGTATCCAACATTAACAGCGACACGACTTACAAAACCCAAACTGGCTATTTTAACAAAAAGATATTAATTCTTGCAGGGTTGTTGCATCATACTACATACATTTTAGCCAAACACATGAAGCAAGCGATTTGGGAAATTAAATGTGGAATGTGTTTATAATTATTTGTTTTGTAGTTAATGGATAACTGTTCTCAACTACTTGTTTAGATACATGTTAGACAAGTTGGTAATTCATTACTTAGATTGATGTCGTTCTAGTATTGTTTAGTGCAAATTTTTAATACTTTTCAAGTTTAAACTTTAAATTTATGATAGACAAACAAATTCTACCATGTCAGACAAAATGCATAATGGTCAGAATGTGGTATGTTGTTTGTAAAATCAGTATATCCCTGTTTGCAAGTGCAACCATTTTCACGTTTGGAAAGATTCAACAATTTAAGTTTAGGAAATAAATATATAAGTACTTTGGCTTCATTATTTTGAACAAGCAATATTTTTTCTATTCACAGAAATCAACAAGTGTCCAGTGCATGAAGTGGAAATATAAGTTTTGTGCATTCTCCTCTCATGGGCAAGGAAGAATACTCCAACCTTATAAAGAGGATTACAGACATCATCAGAGGTGTTCAGGTCTGTATTTATGAAGACTGTTTGAACACATTTCAAACCCAACTACAACTTAAAATCCATTTGAGAGCACATGTAAAAAAAGATCACAAAATTCTGACCAAGTTATGCTGTGATTTGTGTACATACTCAGAGCCAAGAAACATGAACAAATACTTTGCTCATTTCAAGACTAATTTGAGGAACAAGGATACAGTTGTTGTCTGTCTGCTTCAGTTAATCACAAAGTTGTCACCAAAGACCTGCTGGAGACCTTTCTGGGTGGACTCCATGCCTTGGTGCCCAGTCTCCTACAACTGTACAAAGCAGCTGCTGCATCGGGCAGGAAGTTGGCCCTGAGCAACATTCTGGATTGTCTTAAAAGGAGGTACAGTATGTACTGTGTAGATAAATATTTCCTAAGTACTAAGATTAGGATTCTAGTTTGTGTGTTGTATTCACCTACTATTACTTCCTTTTGTAGGACACAAATCAAAACCAAAGAACAGCTGAGCTACTTGGTCTCCCTCACTACCTTTCAGATGATTCCTCCAAGGTCATCAAGATTTGTGATGTAAGACACTGCAGTTACACAGTTTATAGTACATTCTTTAGATTTGGTTTTAAATGTGGCTGAGGCACATTTATCATGTTTATGAGTGTTATTATCATACCAAAAGCAATAATAATTGTACATAGGAATCACCCAATAATCATTTGTGTACCCTTCGTTCTTTGCTTATTCAGTTTTAAAACCAAATCAAAATAACAGATAAACAGATTATTTAGTTTTACTGACTTAAAACCAAAACAGAAACACATAAAAACCAAGCAAGCAGCATTTTTCTGTTTTAAAATGTAATCTTGTTATATTTGTGAAATATTTCGATATTTACGGGGAACCTAAGACAAGAGCTTCATGTTTTAAGATCACCACACAGAGAGGACCGACAGACGGACGTTTACTCTGCTGAACTTTTTTTTTTTTTAAATGTCTAATCTGAGTCAATGTCATTCACTACCTGTCAGAGCTGTGTGCTGGCCCCTCCTACAGGTGATCAGCTGACCTCTGAGTAACAGTCTAACACCTTAACGCTTTCAGCCCAGTCATCATTAGCAGCCACACACGCTCCAACACAATGATCACCGCGACCGACCGGTGTGGTGCCCCTGTGTTTGTGTCGCAGGGTGATTGTACCGGGAGGCGGCGGGTTTGGTGATTGATGTATTAGGAAATGGGCTTCACTTATAGAGGCTTTAATACCAAAGCGCTTTCCACTGAGTCACATTTACCTGTTACACATTCACAGCCTGTTTTATGATCAGATGGAGACAAAGACATTAGGCCTGATGTGCGTTTATCAGTATATTGCATAGTATAGTTTATATCTTCCTTCATCACTTCTTAACACACCCTCAGTTAAGAATTCAGCGGACTGTGTGTCTATATTAAAGTTTATTTTTTTCCAGTATCTTCACTGTTGAATAATTTCCGTCTTACATGATACTGTTGGTCTAATAATGTTTAAAAAATATATTTTCTTTCTTGTGTGGTGGTGAGAGCAGCCTTTTCTTGTCAAGCTGAGGGGAATCCCTGGTGCTGATCTAATTTAAATATGATTTGCATATGTAAATATGTGCCCTCCCATCCACGCTGTTTCAGATGTTTAAAAGATTGGTGCGTGGATCCAGTCCTATGGACAGATTTAAAAATCTGAATTTTTATGAGCGTACGCCTGTCTCTGGATTGAGGACCGTGGTCCAGGACCTAGGTCCTCATGTACAAAGACTTGCATATAAAATGGCGTGAAAAAAGCGTATGACTCAATCCAGAGACAGGAGTACGCTCATAAAAATTCAGATGTTTAAATCTGAGTACGACTGGATCCACGCACCAATCTTTTAAACATCTGAATCAGCGTGGATGTGAGCACACGTGTCCCCTCCCTGTTCACGCCCACATTTACATATGTAAATTATATTGAAATGAGATCGTCACTGGGGTTCCCCTCGGCGTCATCAGACCAAGCTGCTCTCACCACCAGTAACAAAGAAAAGTTTTTAAATGTTTTAAAACATTGTGTGTTAAGAGGTGGGAAACGGATTAAGAGAGAAAATGCTGCTACTACTAATAATAATCTCAAAATATGACGTTCTGATCGCACACATCAGGCTTAATGTTTGTCTCTGTCTCTCTCATCATCAAACAGGCTGTGGATGGATGTGTAACAGGTAAATGTGACTCAGTGGAAATCGTTTTGATATTAAAGCCTCTATAATTGAAGTCCTTTTTGCAGCACGTCAATCGCCAAACCCTCCAACCTCCGCCCGGTACCATCCTGCCCACGACACACAAACAGGCATGCACCCACCCACAGGTCTGTGGGTCACACTTTGTTTTGGAGTGTGTGCGAGGCTGCTAATGATGGCTGGACTGAAAGCGTTAAAGTGTTCAGATGTGTCTGTTACTCAGAGAATGTCAGGAAATCTCAGCTCACAAAGCTTCAAGTGAGTTGTGTTTGACAGGTAGTGAACAACATTGACTCAGAAAAAACAAACTGTAACTCACTAGAAATGTGTAAATGATACAGGACAACAGAGGTTCATGTGTGAAACATCAACTGTGTAGAAACGTACGTACGCCACCTCAGGACTTGACATGAAAGACCGCATCTTTCCACGCTCACTATCTGAACATCAGGATTTTGCCGTGGACTTTGACATACGCACGTTTTTGGGCGTACGTACCTTTTGTACATGAGGTCTCTGGGGAAGGAAACCAGGTGCAGTGGACTTAAAGGGGACACATCATGTTAAATCCACTTTTTTAGCCCTTAAATGCATTTTGATGTATATTTAGATTGTGTAGAAGCACAGAAAAGTTCAAATTAGTCTCTTCAGGTGCTCCGTTGATATCATTATATTCTGTTTTGATCATATTTTTCAATCTCTTTAGATTTTTCTATTCTCTATTACGTTTTTTGAACAATAACATCACAGTATTTGCAGCAGAACTGCCAAATTAGTTCATCAACTCCAGGTCCAACACTTCGAGCAATCCGCCATTTTTATTTCTGGCTTTTATTTTGTAGTCCAAGCTCCAGGATGCAGAAGTTACGAGAGGATAAGTCTAAATGTTGGGTTGTTGGATGTAGTAACCCACACGCTTCATTACACCGTCTCCCAGCATCAGAACCTTTTCAAAGTGTCTGGTTGAGTTTTATTTTTTATAGAAATGTACCACATCTGTGGATAAGGTCATTTTTGTGTGTGTGAAGCACTTCAATGATGACTGCTTCATCAACCTCCACCAGTATAAAGAAGGATTTACAGAAAGACTTTGTCTGATTGAGGGTTCAATTCCTTCTATCTTTGGAGACGATGAACAGAGCACTTCGGTAAGCTGTAAATAACGCTAAAAAGTGTGATGATAAGACGTCCCTGTCATTGTTTTGTTAGCATTAGCATTAGCACCGTCTTCATATGTTAGCGCTGTGTGCTCGTTTTAGATCCTTGATGATATGGCCTACGTGATTTAGTTTAAGTCTAAAGTTTTCATTAGTCATTTCATTTTGACGTTTTTGTCTTTGAAAAAACTGTATTAAAATGCATTTTGTGACGTTAGCTTGGCGCTAGTGTTAGCTCAGCGCTTGTGTTAGCTCACTTGTTAGGGTTCTGCAGGTTCATCATCTTCATTTTCATGTCGCTCCACTGGGTCAGACTCTGGCTGGAACATGTAAGGCTGGATGGACAAGTCTAACGTTGTTGACATTTTGTAAATAACGTGTGAATAAAAAGTTTATGCTCCGCTACATAGCTGTATCTCTTCTATCAAACTACAAAAATGGCCGAGAAGGGTGGAGTTGAACCTGGAGAGGGGGCGGGGTATGAAGTGTCTCATTTGCATTTAAAGAGACAGCACCAAAACGAGTTGCTCTCAGAAACACATCAGAAAAGGGGTAGAAAAGGGGTGGAGCTATAATAATGAGGAATTCAGACCCAAGCATTGCAGTTCTGCTTTATATAGACCACAACTGTATGATTTATATGTAAAAAGGAAGGATTTAAAACCATGATATGTCTCCTTTAAGCGCTCGCTCTAATTTCCCTGTAAATATCCAAATATCACACAAACAGAATATTTTTATTCATTTTTTTAAGAAAAACACTCGTTTGGTTTTCAATTTTTTTTTTTTTTTTTTTGTATTTCTGTTTTGGTTCTTAAACAGTAAAAAAAAAAATAATGACTTTTTTTGTTCTGATTTGGTTTTAAAATGGAATAACCTAAGAACGAAGGGTACACAGATTAATAATGTAATTTTCATCATAATGTTCATTCATTTCAAATCCAATCTTCAGGTTCATGACGAAACCCTCGACATGATAATGGCAGGGATGGAAGTTGGACATCTGATTGGACATGAAGGCCCTCTGCCTGGTGCATTTCCTGTGGAAGTCTTTAACGTGGCTATGGCAGCAGAGGAAACGATCATCCTACATGACATCAGAGATGTGCCCACTGGCTTTGCCATGCTACTGGGAGCCTTCTACTGTCTTAATCTTGAGTACCCGCAAAATATGAGGAACACCTTTGAGTTCCTTCAGAAGGTCATCATGAGCACAGTCCATGGACTAAGAAATAAACCGCTTAAATATTGTCACAATATTCAGCATTTTTCTTTATATGAATAATGAAGCTGTTGTACAACCCAAAGTTTGATGTTTTACAAATAAATGTATTTTTGGACAAATGCAAGTATTCTGTGTTCTATCATGTACCATATGTTATAACAAATTAGAAATTTAAATCATCTTAACTTGAAATAGGAAGGTGTATAAACGTTTTAAAACTCAAAACTGTAAGTTATAATAACGCATAAATGTGTATGCATGTATTGGTGATGTATAATATTTTTTTTGTTTTAACTGGCATTATTTAAAACAATAAGTAATTAACAGTTTTGTTATACAGATAATGTGTAATGATTTTTTGTTTTACCTCAAATTATTAAGTTGAGACAGCGAGTGATAAAATGTTATATCAACTTTGACAACTTCTAAAACAAAGTTGTGTCAACGACAACAATGCAGTACAATCAACTTTTTAAACTTTAATTTCAGAGTTGAAACAAAGATAAACCTCAAGTTTAGTTAACATGTGTTTTTAAGGCAGCAGGTGAACTTTCATTTGCTAGTTTAACTGACATGAAATGTCTTACAGAGTAGGACATTTATTTTCCTCTATAAACAAGAAGGGTTGTTCACAGACTTAGTCGTCCTCAAACTCATGGTGACATTCATCATGTCCCTCATCGTCTCCTTCTGAAGCGCTTATGGTTCACAGTAGACAATTAAAGCATGACATGACAACTGTAGCACAACTAGCATGTGGTTGATGAAGCCTTGGAACATTTATTCTATCTTTGCCCACAAACTAAAAGCTTTTAGTGTGACTCACTAAAAATCAACATTATTTATACTTTTGAATGATATTCGCTGTGTTGTCAGACACTTTCTGTATCCACGGACCAATCAGATCATTCATTCATACATTATACACTGTGGTGACGCTGACAGCCTCAGCAGGAACATACAGTTGTGCTGCTATACACAAAGTGTGGGGGTCCTTTCTCACCCCTGTCACAGGAGCGTGCACGTAGCCAGGCTGACATCACCTGGGTTAAGTGAGTGAGTTGATATCTCAGTTCATAGTGCAGCTGCTCTCTGACAGAGAATGTTTGGTTGGTGAAACCTGCTAACGGAGATAAATCCAGGATATACGTATCCAGCTTTGTAGTACAAGGCAAGTCAAGGCAAGGCAAATGTATTTGTATAGCGCATTTCATACTCAAGGCAACTCAATGTGCTTTACATGATAAAACATTCAATTGTTTAAAATCAGTAAAATCATTTAAAATCATCAGTAAAATCAATTTAAATCATCAGTAAAATCATCATGACATCATCAACATGACCATAAATCTCTCTCAATCATATACAGTAGAGAAAAAAAGTTCCTTTAACTTTGATTTAAAAATGTTCACATGTGATGCTGACTTCAGCTCTGCTGCAGTTTGTTCCACTTCTTTGCAGCATAACAACTAAACACAGCATCACCATGGTTACTGTGAGCTCTGGGCTCCACTATCTGACCTGTGTCCATAGATCTCAGAGACCTGCTGGGTTCATACCTGACTAACATCTCACTGATGTATTCTGGACCAAACCCATTCACACATTTATAACCAGCAGCAGAACTTTACAGTCTCCTCTGAGGCTGACTGGGAGCCAGTGTAATGTGTTCTGACCTCTTTGTTCTGGTTCAGACCTGAGCTGCAGCGTTCTGAACCAGCTGTAGATGTTTGATGAAGACCATTACAATAGTCCAGTCTGCTGGAGATAAAAGCATGGACCAGTTTCTCCTGATCTTTCTGAGTCATTAAACCTTTCACTCTGGAGATGTTCTTTAGGTGGTAGAAGATGTTTTTGTGATAGATTTGATCTGATGCTGAATGTAAGATCTGAGTCAATCAGAACACCAAGGTTTTTGACTTGGTCTTTATCTTCTAAAGATCCAGACTCAGATACTTGCTGACAGCAGTCCTCTTTTCATTGTTACCAAAGACAATCACCTCCATCTTGTCATGGTTTAGTTGAAGGAAGTTTTCACTCATCCATCAGTTTACTTTTTCTAAACAGTCACACAACACCTCAATGGGACCATAGTCATCTGGGTTCAGTGATAGATATAGTTGTGTATCATCTGCGTAGCTCTGATAATCAACCTTACAGTTGTGTAAAATGTGTCCTAAAGGAAGCATATAAAGGCTAAACAGAAGAGGTCCAAGAACAGATCCCTGAGGAACCCCACAGGACATTGGTAATCTGTCAGATTCAAAGTTTACAATGTTTACAAAATAACTTTGATCCTCCAAGTAGAACTTAAACCATTACTTTAACATTTAGTCCAACCCATGTTTACAATCTGTGCAACAACATTATATGATCTACAGTGTCAAATGCAGACTTAGATCCAATAGAATGAGAACAAATACTTTTCCTGAATCAGTGTTCAACCTTATGTCATTGATCATTTATATTCCACTTTGAAACTCTTATTGTGAAAATATTGCATATTTTGTGTTTTCCCTAGAAACAAAGTGTTCCTATGACAAAAAAGGCCTAAAAAAATATATATATATATATATATATATATATTTAAATCTTTATATCTATGGTTATATCTAAAGTAGATGAATAGATTGTGTTGAAAAAAAAAATATATATATATTTTTATATATATATTCTTTTAACTATTATTTGAGTGAGACCATTTCTGGTCCCTAGTGGTTTATGTGTGAGTTTTTTTAATGGTACCTTGAGTGTTTAAGTGAGTTTAAAACACTACATCCCCTGGGGTGTTCTAATATGACTGCAGTCTTGGCTTTCTTGTTGGTGATGTGTATTAAAGCATTTAACATGTGATATTAAAAGTTTATAGTCCTTTTTCAATAAATAATTGATTCCAGCAAGATGCATATGTGTGAACTATAGGTTAAACAAGAGGCTCTGTAACTGACCCCTGGCTCACTTATTTGGAATCTTAAACACTGTTTTATTTGGATGTAGTTTGGACTTGTTTCTCCTATGTTCAGACTGTCAATTTTATGTGTTTAAGACAACTCATCCCTGCAGTTACCTGTAGTCTCCACTGGGCATCAGGATTCCTGCACTTTTTCCTTCTGTCAATGTTCCAATCTCTTTGTTGCTCACTTTGTCTATATTTTTCCAAAGTAGTAAAATCATACATCTACTTGTGTTTGGGGCATATGTAGGATAACAGAACATTTATCATATTCTTAATGATTGGAGGAGCTGGGTGCAGATTGTGTTGTAGGCGGTGAGCTAGAGTCATCTCCCAGGCATCCACTAGATCTACATTCATGCCTTTAAACACCTCCCTGAGTGCTCTATCACGCTGTAGCGCGTACCAGTCACCATTATTTATAGCCCCATTAACATCATAAGATTTAAGGTTTCCAGTTCTTATCACCACCAAAGTATCTGGAGCTCTTGCCAACAGTCTCAGCACTGCACTACGGATACTCAATAAACGCCGTATGTAGAATTCCATTGGAAAATTTCCAAAGTGTGCCCAGACAGTAAAAGCAATAACAGTGTTGGAACCTCCATGAATGTTGTCCAGTTCATTGGCAATGTAACGCAACTGACTAATTGGGATAGGTCGAATCCGAATAGGAAGACCATGACAGTGGTATGTGAGCAGGATGTTGTTCTTATAGTCCAGGGACACATATGGACTGGACCTCTCTGGAGTGTGAAGGTTAAACTCCTTGAGATCTAAAAGCAATACAGCAAGAAAACAATGAAGATAAGTCTGAACATTTTTTCTGTTAAATTTGAGGAAACAAGTGCATCTGAAAAGTATTCACAGCAGATCACATGAACATTTTGTGATGATAAAGCCTTTAAAATTTTCCCAGACATTCTTTTTTCTTTCTTAAAATACTTTTTCAATTTGACATTTTTTAGAAAACATATACATAAATATTCAAAAAGTTTGCTCAATGCTTTGATACATTTTTGGAAACAATGAAAGTCTTCTTGAAAATGATGCATTGAGCTTCTCTGGGCAGGTTCACTCATTCCTTTTTGAGGGAAATTTAGAAATGGGAAAGTTAGATGGGAAGCTGCTGTAAATCCTGTTTCAGAAGTTTACAATTCCTTTGACTCAATATGCCGTCTGTGCTCTCACAGGCCACTGTGGGAACTTTTATATAAGAATGCATGCTCTTCCAAATTATAACTAAACACTTTACATTCCCAGAGTTGAACCCAAAATAAGCTGGAAATATTTCATGCAGGACTGGTGGAAAAACGATGAAGCTAAGCTCAAAATTATGCCTTAGTTATTATGCCTTTTTAAATTGTAAATATGGGGTTTTCTGTGTAAAATGTTTAGGTCAAAAACTAAGTATTTCATATTTGAAATAATGGCTGTCACACAACAAAATGTGGAACAAGTGTTGTGCTGTGAAAACTTTGTGAATGGTTTATCCAGTGACAACCTACCTGGGAGTGCTTTGTTGAGGTATTCAAACCACTGCCTGATGGTGGAATCTCCATAAAAATGGACCACTTTCCCACTTAGACACTGAATGATGGATTGGGTATCAAACTGGTAAACTTGTGTACCACCAAGAGATTTCCAAACTCCCTTGTAGTAGAATCCAGAGGGTCGAAACTTTACTTTAGTGCTATTCATCATTACTTGACCTGAAAAAGAGTAACAAAGAGAGATACAACAACTCAAACATTACCAAAAAATTATTTCATCGTGTAATTGTGACCATCACCAGCCCTCCCTCAGGAAGTGTAAGAAACACTTTATTAAAGGGTGACAGAGTTTGAGATTCTTGCCGCTTCACAAATAAGGAATGAAAACAAATGTACCAATCTAAGTGTTATTAGTTCTCATTTCTGTAACACAAGTTTCTAAAGCTGTATTATGGACCTGCCAAAATAAATCCCAAATGCAGCTTGAAATGTTCAGCTCCCACTGTAATTTAAAGAATGACAGAGTAAAGTTGCTCAAATTAAACAGTGTTATTATGTATGATGTTCTACATGATAGATCATACAACACTGAATACATGTGCTTTAAAATGTGAGATACACTTTAAAATGGAGGTATAGACTAGCTGTCAGTTTTAAATCACTAAGGGTGAACTCACACTGGTAACTGTGGCCGTTCTAAGCTCACAGCAGGAATCCCCCCCTCCCTGTCCCCCCTCCCTGACACGGTAGAACAGACGTGATCACCAGCTCAACTCGGTTCCCACAGAGAAACACGTCATCACGTTAATTTATGACACACGTATGGCGTTACGTCACCATTAAGCGACTCTGGGTTTGTTGTTGACGGTACATTCTGTTAATTTCATATTTTCTGTTGCGTAGGGTAACTATAAACCAAGATTTACCCAGACACGTGCTCTTTTCACGGACTGGGTTTCCCAGGGCCCCTGAACGCATCACGTTAATTTAAATGACCGTAACTCTGCTCATATTTGTTCTGTTGGAGAAATTCCACCAGTTTATGAAAGATAAGAAGTTGGAATATCGTTCTG
The DNA here is from genome assembly GCF_900634775.1 of Gouania willdenowi. Taxonomy (NCBI): domain Eukaryota; kingdom Metazoa; phylum Chordata; class Actinopteri; order Blenniiformes; family Gobiesocidae; genus Gouania; species Gouania willdenowi. The sequence goes on along the minus strand of NC_041051.1, from coordinate 621,157 downwards.
ATTTTGTGGAGCTAGTCTTTGTGTACATTAATATAAGTGTAAATAGATGATTTTAATGTGTGAGACAGTTTAGGACAGAATATTTGTGTTTGTTTAAACTTTGTGTGTGTGTGTCCATCTGATCATATTTATCTCCATCACTTTCAGTTTTCCTTTTGATGAACATGACATTATCTAACTCTTCTTTTATTTCTTCTTCTTTAAGTCCATACAGAGTGGACACGCCCCTCCCTGGACATTAAAACCATGAGCTGATCCTAGTTTCATCATCAGGTCTAGACCCATCACTTCTACAGACAACAGACAGAATGGGATGCACTTATTTATTGAAATGTATATTAAATGATTATTTAATTTTATTTTTTAGATGTTTTTAATTGTTTCAATAATTTACAGACTTAAGGAACAGATTGTTATAATGCATAATAAAGGTGATTTACTGAGTCAGCACTAATTTCAGATTGTTTTTAAGTCTTTGTATAAAAATACTTTAACAGGACAACAATGATGTGCAGAGCTGCAGTAATGTTGGCTTCATACAATAATAATAATAATAATAATAATAATAATAATAATAACACACACCACCAGAGAAACTTCCAGTGAATAATTTACAAATAAAAAAAGTTCACTGGTGACATTGAGATCCCAATGTAATCTGTGAACTTTATTTTATTTGTAAATTATTCACTGGAAGCTTAGATATTGTGTGACAAAGATATCAAAGTTTGTTGTTTTGAGAAGAGTCATATTTATGATTAAAAGTTATGATTGTATTATATTCTAAAGTTTATAATTATCTGGCTCGTCTTCCTTTCTTTCTGTTCACATCATAACTTTATATTTATTTCTAAAAAATGTGTTTACAGCTAATTTTATTAATTATTGTTACACATCATCCTGTATGTGTATTATATACAGTATAAATGTGTAGATTTAACTGTTAGAGAAACTATTTTATTAAATACAAAGTAAACGACATGTAAACAGAAAAACAAAGGTAGAAATAGTTTATTTAAATTATGAAATTAGTGAGTTGTTAAAGTGCTGAGGTGCAGTGGAGGGTCTTCTTCTGCAGAGACGTGATGATGAGGGGTTTGAGTAAAACCCAAAATTCCATGGTAATTTTGAGGGTATAAACATGCATATAAACACATTACTGGTATATTAACACATATAAACCAAAAAATATAGAAATGGGACATTTTACGGCTGTAATGTGTAAAATATTACTGGTATTATGAGAACAGGACACGTGTAGATTTCTGATCAATTCATTATAGTTGTGCAGGACTAACAGGAACTCCACATACTGATAATTGGTATTATCACATGTTCACTAACACGACACGACCTAAGAAGAGAAATAAAATAAGATTAAAAATAAATAAATAGTTTACAGTCTTGTTCCAGGTTCTGCTGTCATAATATTCCCATCCTTGTACTTCCAATGTTTAAATGTTTTGTTTTTAAGGTTCATGTTACATTTTGCAAAAGGTTGCACTTTATTTCTGGCTTATTGATTTTTGTTTGGAAAATTATTACCTTTCTTTCAGACATTTCAGTTATTTGGGCTTGTATTTGTGATGTTCTGTTTATGGTTACATTTAGATGAATAAATTAATACAATACACTTTGTTTTCATTCTACAAAGTTAGTGAGTATGTGTCCCAGAACACTGAAACACCATATATATATATATATATATATATATTTATATTATTTATACATTAGCAGCAGTACAATGTACCATTTCCATTTTTTTCTGGGTTATATAATAACCAACCACATGTGTCCTGTCCACAAAATACCAGTAATATGTTACACATTTGCAGCAGTAAAATGTCCCATTTCCATATTTTCTGGATTATATGGGTTAATATACCAGTAATATGTGTTTATATGTATATTTATACCCTCGGAAATACCCGGATAGACCTGATGATGAGCTGCTACACTCCGTTACTGTCCCGCTGTCGGCTGAACAAAGAGAAGTCCTGATGGTCATGTTGTCCTCTTCCTCCATGAGTTCTCTGTGGTGTTGTTCATATATATCAGCTAACGAGCACTTCTGACACCGCTATCATTGTGGAATACGGATGTTTATGTGCCGTAAAGCGTTACTAACGTCATCACATTTTGCGCGCGAGTCGAGTTGTGCGTGCACATGCGCGGCCAACCGTGCCAGTCTAGCACAGTGTTTGGACCACCTCTTCTAGCAGGACCATCGGGCCGTTGACCCCCCTGTGGTGCAGTTCACACCTACGCAGGCCAGACAATGGCCCCCCATGGTTTCACACATGTACAGAGCTGGTTAGGAACGGCCCTGGTTACCAGTGTGAGTACATCCTGAGTTAAACAACAGGTAGGAGAGATTAAAAGGATCCATATGGATTAAAAGCATTTAAAAGTCCAACAGCGTAGATTATGGCATTTAAAGCCTCTAACAACGTAACTCCACCTTCACTGATCGTCTATGTGCTTCCGTGGCCGGTGGATGGTGATTTTGTCGCGGGGAGGAGGGCGAGTAGATTATCACAACAACCGCTCAATCCACCGCTTTATATCCAGACAAGTGCACACTGAGCGCAGGGTTTGCTCGTTCTCTGTTCCAGTCGGCTTGTTTTATCGGTGCATCACTACAAACAACAGACTTATGAGACTACGGAGTGCCTGCAGTGTCCGCCATGTTGTAAACAAACAAAGCTCTGAGCTGCTACGGGAAGCAGGAGGGTCAAATGTCATCGGCTGCTGGTCTTTTAAGACTTTTTTACTTAGATTTATTTTTACTTTCATATTTATTTTAAGTTTAAATAAATCTGAAATTGTTGTTTATGAAACAGATTGATTTATTGTTTGTTTATTCAAAAATGCATGACAAGAGGTCCTTGAACAAAACATGCATCGCTGTCTTAAAATGATTGCACTTCTTGTAGTGTTGACCTTTGACAGCATGTGAAGAAGTAAAAAAAAAAAAGGTTTTAATGTTTAAAATCTCTCATAACTTAATCATGGCTATGGAAGTTAATAATGCTGAGAAGCAAGTGCAGGAATATTGAATATAAAACCATTCAAGTAGTAATTGTTGTGCAAAGAACATTTGGTAATTTATATTGGGGACAAAATTAATGAAGAGCTTCTGTAGAAACTCAAAAGACAGAAAAACAGGTGTTTAATCAAACTCTAGTGGTTTCAGTGAGTCAGTCTCTGGGGTTCAGCAGAAACATACTCAGTAAAAATTTAAAATATTAATTTATTAAAAAGTTTAATCTTGAGAGTTAAGAACAAAGAAAAAAATATTTAGATATATATTTTGACGTGCCGCCTTTGCCTTTTTTATTAACGCAAAATGGAGAGTATCACGATACAAAATAACACAATAAAAAAGTTTAGATTTTTTTTTTCCCCCAATATTACATTTTCTTTACTCTGTAGGGGGCGCTAACGTGCCAATTTTTGTATTTCCACATTGAGCTGATTTAGAGCTGGGAGTTTAACCACTGATTCACATTTGACGCAAATGAAAGTTTGTATGTGCAAATGGGAGCATTTTCCAAAAATTTTGTATTCAAACATGCCGAGTGTCACTGCTTGCCTTGTTTTTTTTTATTGTTTTATCTCACCATCGCCACACTCTACAAGAGTCCACAAAAGTTCCACACATGCTCTGGTCGGGTGTGCGCTGATGGGAACTTTGACATCATCTCTCGTGGCTCTATTTCCTTCCTCGTAAACTCCTTTCCTCTCCTTCAGAGCTCTGCATCCAAAGGTGCGCTGCTACCACCTACATGTGACCTATTATTTTGCTATCTGTCTCACAGGTTTACTGTATTTTGTATCTGCGCTGCTGCCACCTTCAGGGCACAGTTGGTCACTACATCACCCTACAGTTTAGATATTGATGAGGGACCTCTGCCAGGGTGTATTCTAGTAATCTCTGTGATAAAACGCAAATGACGAATTATCTCGTCAATGGCACTGAGTGAGTTAAAGGAGCCACACACTCTTTTAACATATGGATACACTTTCAATACAACTTCTAAACTTTCATTCCAATTTCAAGAATTTATTGACCTAAATTAATGTTAAAAAACTAACACAAAAAAAAAAAACAGTTTTGAGTTTTTGTCAACAAAAACTGGAATAAATTATCACATTTTTAAATGCTAAATATAAGCATTTATCAGCTCCATTGCTGTTACGCATGCAGATATGCAGGACTTACACATCCAGTGGAATTTGGGGGTGAGAAAGAAAAAGAACGATGCTTCATCACCTTAAAGCAGAATCTCTTACAAACCTTTTGTGTTTGGTAACACTGTGATATATGATGATCCAGATGCAAGGATAGGGACTTTCATGTTGACCTTACTGAAAGAAAACATAAAATCAAATGAACAGTTAAAAGCATTTCCAAACCTATATTAAACAAACATTTAATTTGGAACATGATTTTGTAAGTGTAAGAGTGTAACAGAGCTACATTTTTTACTTGTTTGTTCTGAGGAGAAGCTGGATATCACATCATTTAACCATATGTAATATAATTAAAAACAATAGTGGCAACATAATTCTAGAGTACGTATGGGTCTGCTTTAAGAAGCAAAACATCACCAATGAATGGTTGCAACTGGTATAAACAACTAGCAGGATATGAGTTCATGGAAGCTGGTGTAGGAAGATGAGATGAGTTATTATTAATGGGTTATATAACTAAGAATATTAATTATGATTATTAATATTACTTCAAATTTGCGGGGTGCCACTCCTTTTAACAGGAGAAATATGTCTAAGTTTTTAGACTAAACTCATCAATGTGAAACCAGGGAAAAGTGAATTCTACCAGACATCTACACCATAACCACAGCTTTAATGAATCAGAGGAATCAAATATTATGTTTAACCTTTTATTCAAAAGTCAACAATTAGCACAGTCAAAATATCAATTGAAATGGGATAATTAAATCATGATAAAATGCATTTCTAGGCTAATAAAAGTGAGGATTATACGTAATAAAGTGAAATCACTAATCTAGAAGGATGCTAATCTACTAAATATTGAATAAAAATGCAGGATACATATTCAATAATAAAATCATAAAATCAAAGAATAAAATAAAGAGAGCTCATAACAAAGAGAGGAGGACGGACAAGGGGGAGACGAACAAACGTGAATGAGATGTACTGTGTGTGTAGCATGTTGTTAATGCGTGTAAGTTTGTAGTTATGGAAATATGTATGTGATCTATTGTAGATGAAAGTTGCTGATGAGAGTTCATTCTTGTACCTTGAAGATGCCAGGGTTGGACCTGGAGGTGCTGTTTGAGCAATGCAGCAGGACGTGCCACCGTTGGTTCTGTTTCGGTTCAACAGAGTGTAGCCCCTTCAGCCGATCCGGGCGGTTAGGCCTTCGCAGCTGGCTTCGATAATGGCTCTTGGCTAACCCCAAGGGTCGCGGGCCGGGCTTCCTTACGGCTGTTACGCACGTCACTGGGTGCGGAATTCGTCCGAACCAAGCAGCTGTTGATTACAAAATCTAACTGTTTCAACTAAAAATAAAAATGAAATGAAAGACTGGAAACATGAGGGAAGACGGGTGAGCATGAACGCCCGCGTCCAAAACTGTTGTTTCTGGTCGCGCGTCTTTTTTTAAAGGGCGTTTGGCGACGCCTTTTGGAGGAGGCGTCTGGGTGGATCCTTCTGTGATCATGTCGGTGATTGGTCAATGTCTCTGCTTTCAGCTTGTGGGTGTGTCTTGGGTGTGTGTAAGTGTAAGACAGAGACAGACGACAAGGGATGATTCTAAACATAAAAGAATGCCTAATAATTAATTCCACATATTTCAAAACATCTTTTCAACATCATATCCTGAAATATCAAGTATTACGAAAGAGTTTGATACCAAACATGACTGGAAAATATCCTCGAATCACTTTAGGAACTAATTAATGCATTTTGCTTGTAATTATTCATAAACATAATTGTCAAAAATCATGTTATGCCTCCTCTTAACTATATGATCGCAGTAAATACCTCAAACTAACTTTTGTGATGTTTTCTGGTATTTTTAAGCACTTTTAAATGATAAACACTTTAAAATAGCATTCTGTTGGTTATTGCGTTACATGAAACGAGTGTGATCGAACAGACAATATTTGCAATTTCAATTTCTGTAGAAATCATTCCACAACAATGTTTTCATTTGTAATTTTTCAGTCAAACACATGTTCGTTGTTCTCATTTCTAACTTTTCAAACATAATACAATTTCTTTGTTCTCCTTTCTTCACTAGGAGACCTCTCAGTGAAGGTCTGGTAAGCGTCTTCCTGTGATATCTCACCACAGGGGGTCAAAGGGCATTGGGACCGTTCTTTGAACTTATAGCATCCCACAGTATCTGTTTTAAAAAGGGGGAGAAGAGGGATGTTCTTCTTTGATCATAAATGTCGCAGGGAGGTAATATAAGGGAAAACTGTCCTTGGATTCTCTGGTCCTTTTGTTTGGCCGGAAGGGGAGTCGTAAAAGACGGGTTCATACTGAGTACTTCACATAGCTGGTTCAGTCTTAGCGGCTCCGGTAAGAAGTTCAAAGACCACATAGTGGGGTTAGTCCTGCATCTCAGAGTTACGGGGGCAGTTGTGTGTAAACAGTTCGATGATAACACAAAGACAGGCTCCTTGGTTAATTCTTGCTAGCAAAGGGGGAGGCTTTACGCTTGATGTGGTTTGTTTCCTACATAATCCCCCTGTTGATAAGGTTTCAATGCTTTGAAGCTCTTATCAAATAGTTCTTTTGAGGAAACAAAAGAGGGAACGAACCTTCAAGTTGACGACAACTAGAAACAGGTAAAGGTGTGTTGAGGTCCTCACACACCCTGACGAAAGTTCAGGAGTGACAAAAGTCCAACGTCCTTGTTGGAACTTGGAGGTGTTTCCCCCTGTAGGGTAGGGAAATCACTCTCACCTTGACGTTGAGATGAGCAGCATTGCCAGGAAGTCAATACTGGAGGCAACGCTGGGAGGTTGAAGCTAGAGCCCTTGGTGGTTGAGGCTGGAGCCCCGGAGGTTGAAGACTGGAGCCCCGGTGGTTGAAGACTGGAGCCCCTGGAGGTTGAAGACTGGAGCCCTGGCGGTTGGAGACTGGAGCCCTGGCGGTTGAAGACTGGAGCCCCTGGAGGTTGAAGGCTGGAGCCCCGGAGGTTTGAGGCTGGAGCCCCGGAGGTTGAAGCCTGGAGCCCCTGGTGGCTGGCGTTGGAGCATTGCCTGGTGTTAATGCCCGTGGGCCATGGAGGTAGGAGTTGGGCGACCATGGAGTCGATTCTGAGGTGCCGCTTGGCAGTGGGCACCCGTAGACCAGGAGGCAGACTAGGTGTGTGTACTATATGTTGCTATGCGTCCCTCAACAATGCTCGGTGCGAACATGTAATTTGGGATCAGCAGGATGGGGTAACATAAATGTGTACACATAACACATAGATAGCGTGGTATCGGTCAGTTACTCCTGGTGCACATCAATAAGACAAAGACAAAGCATGCAGGGTATAAAAGAATCAAATCTAAACACACAAAAGAAGTCCCTAAGGGATCTTAAACTAAATGAGAGCAAAAGAAGGGCTTTCTTTTGCTCTGGCTAAATTTGGCCTGTGCCTATATAATGAGACGCGTTGTGGTCTCGGTAGCAGGGTGTTAGATATGCTAATGTTTGGGGCCTGATCAATGGGATGGCTGATTGGAAGTTTACGGATCAACCAGCACGGTTAAGTCCTGACCCTCGGGTGTGTCCTCGGCGGGACTCTTGAATCTGTTTTGTTTGCGTTTAAATAGGCGATCGGAGCAACGATTTATTTGGTCTTGTAAATTTTTGGTGCGTCTAAAGGACAAGGTGGCAACGCCAAAGAAAACTATGTAACTGAGAATAATTACCATAGCTAGGGAGGTGTCTGGGGTAGACCAGGTGTACATTAGAGGTTGGTTAGGAGTTTTTGTAGTAGATTTTAGTTCCTTAAGGACATTATCGAGAGGGGTGATGTCGATAATTTTAGTCCCTTCATATTGGATCTGGGTTAAAGTTTGTGGGCTGATTTCTAGAGATAGGTCTTTAAAGAAATCCGGCATTTCGATGTCTGTTTGATATTGCTCGGGAGGTAAATGGAACAAGGCGAGGTCGTCAATGTGTAGGATGGCATTCTCAGGTACCGTAATCCACATGACTTGGTTGATGAGGGATACGCGAGTGTTTGTGTCATGCTGGTCGTAAGACAGAGTAGCAAATTTGGCAGGACTATGAACCAACCAGCGATGGCCCACTATTTCAGCTTGGGTCGTGGTTACTTGAGTTCGGGTGGTTATTGCTGCAGAACATTGGTTATCGGGGTTCATGGGTTGGAGACCACAGATACCGTTAGTGTTGTCCCGAATGAAAGGTTTACTTGGACAGAGATAGTGGATGTCTTTGGTGCGAGTACACATGCGTAAATTAGGAGCTAAGTATAGGTCCTGATTGTCGTCATGATACGCAATGATCGAAGGCGTTTCAACCTGCACGTGAGTGTCTTCGTTCCAAGTTCCTACGTTAACGACGTCTTTGAGGCGGTAGACGTTATCGGATGCGACAACGGGTAGGCTAATTAGGAAAGCTATCTCTCGGCTTTCAGGGTTTACGTGTAAGGGAATGGCGCTGCCCAGGGTGTAGGCTAGGTGTGCCTGTATTGGAGTGACTCGATCCCTGGTAGCGGTTGTTAGGATGTTTTGTACTAGCGATAATGGTACAAGATATGGGGGAATTCTACCGAGAGCTAGGTTCTCGACTGAGTTGGTAACTTCTCGTAATAGGTCTTCCGTTAGTTGCGTGATAATTTGGTTGAGAAAGTAATCTACTTGCATTATGCTAACCAGGTGGTTTATCGTGTTGATAGTTTTGTTCAGGGCCACCGATTGGGTGTTGAGGACTGTAATGGTGTTTTTAAGGGTTTTGCCAATAACCTCTAAGGTTTTCTGCTGTTGGTCTACTTGACGTTGTAAAGCTGGTATCTCTGCTTTGACTTCCTTGACCTGGCGTTTTATTGTCGCTATGCTCACCGCATTTACCGTGGACATTCCTACACTAAAAATCGAGCCTAACGCAGAGGCGGCCATTAGTAAGGCTCCGACAAAACGTTTCTCTCTAGTGTGGATGTTAGAAAACTCGGCTTGTGTGATGGTAAATTTCTCGAGTTGGGATAACATGTGAGTAAGGTCTGCCTCCGTATGTTCGAGGACTGCATTGGGCCATTTAGTTGCTGCCCAGTCGACAAGCTTGGCTGTCTCGGGTTTCTGGGACCACAACTTGCGGAATACCTCTTTTGGGTTGAATCTGACGAACACCTTCTGGCTGTGTATACGGCAATTCGTGATGAGAAGTCCTGGCTGTTCTTTCAGGACGATGCCTGCTCTGGGACCAGGTTCTATCAGGTCCGATGTAGAGAGGGGGGTGTTTAGGCCCAGAACCAGGAGGATCGGCAGCCACATCATTCTAGGTGAGAGACAGGAGTAATTAGAGATGAGCATTTGTACGTTAACAGGCCGGGTCACTGCACAGGGCGGTCTATTTCGCTTGCGATTGGCGGCTTGTTTGTTGGTTTTGGTGTAGCTTAATCTGGTTTCGGTGGACCCATTTGAGCTTTGGTTCGGTTTTTGTGCTCGGAATTTTTATTTGGTACACCACTGGAGACAGTTTATCGGTGACCAGGTAGGGTCCTGTCCATTTAGGCAGAAATTTCTTCACCAGTTTGGTTGCATGGTGGTCATTTTTGCCGGCGGGCGGAGCAAAGCTATAATACCAGACGCGGTCTCCCACCTGTAGTTCCTCTTGTGAGGCTTTTTGGTCGTAGTAGGTTTTACGGCCCTTCGCACTCTCTTTGAGATGTTTTTGAGCGAACGCGAACGTAGCTCGGAGGTGGTTCTCAAGATCGGTCATGTATTGGTGAGTGGTGTAAGCGGTAGCGATGTTAGCTTGTCCTGGTTGGTACAGAAGGTGTGTGGGTAGAGTCATTTGTCTGCCCGTCATCATTTCAAAAGGTGGGATGCCGGTTGATTTACTGGGCGTTGCCCTGATTGCCATTAAGACTAAGGGAAGTTTGACATCCCAGTCTTTTTGGTTGGCGGAGACATATTTTTTTAAGATTTCTACCACCGTGCGATTGGATCGTTCCACTTGTCCAGAGGACTGGGGATGGTAGCTAATGTGAAAGTTGGCTTTGACCCCAAGGATTTGCCAGAGCTGTTTCATTGTGTCAGCGGTGAAATGAGTTCCTCTGTCAGAGCTGATGCGGGTCGGTAAGCCGAACCTTGAAAAGACGTGGTTGACGAGCAGAAACGCTGTCATCATTGCAGTATCTTTTGGTGCAGGTAGACACTCGACCCATTTTGTGAACGCGCATGTCACTGTGAGGAAATATTTGTTTCCTCTGGTGGACTTGGTTAGGGGTCCGACCCAGTCGATTTGGAGGTCAGACCAAGGAAAAGTGATTCCTCTCTTTTGTAGAGGCGCTCGGTGTATTGGGTTTGATGGTTGAAACTGACAACAGACTAGACATTCTTTTATGTAGTCTGTTACGTCTTTTTTCATGTGTGGCCAGTATGCAATCTGTTGCAGGGCTGTCATTGTGGCCATGACTCCTCTGTGTCCGGCGCAGGGTGCGTCATGGGCATGTGCCAGTATCACCCCCCGTTGGTTCTGTGGGACGACAAACGCATGCGTTTGGGAGTCTGCAGAAACATGGACCAAGGTGCCCTTGACTATCTGTAATGAGCGACGGGCAGCGAACAGATGGCTGGATGTGGAGGCAAAGTCCGAGGAGACTTTTAACGTTATTGGGTCATTGTCGATGAAAGCGGGTTTTATCGGTGCGATGACCTGCGAAGACGATGGGGCGATGGTTTCGGCAGCCGCACGAGAGCGCGTAATCGAATTCACTGATAACGGGTGGGGCTCAGCGAGCTGGGTGGGGTCAAAGGACCAGGATGTCCCTGATAGCGCTCCCTGTTTGGCGAGAGCATCGTTGATGTGTCGGTTCTGAAACGCAAGACCATCGGTAGCAAGGGGGTTGTTGGTTAACGCGCACAGGGAGGTACTTTTGGTCGTTAGAGTACGGTCTACGGTTTTAGTAGCCGGACGCATTTGGGCCGGAGACCGGCTGGGGGTTTCCTTTAGAGCCCGAGAGTGGTTCAGTTGATAGCACTGAACTCCGTCGGGTGAGTCATGCTGCAGCGGCAGTGGCTGCCTGACTTGTGCCCAGATTTTCAGGTTTTGAAAGTCGATCAGGGGCTCAAATCGGTTGAGCAGATCGATACCTATGAGAAGAGGAATCTGGTTGTGGTCTGAGACGTAAAACGGGTGCACCAGAGTCAGCTGACCTATGGTGACTTGTACGAGAGCCTTCTTCGTGATAACGGTGGCGTTGTCGCCATAAGGTTCAATGTCAATGTGGCAGTCTTGGAGTATCAACCTTAGGTTGGTCTCCTTGGCTAGGCTGCGCAGCTCATTGAACAGTTGGGCGGACATGAGGGATATGTCTGCTCCAGTGTCGAGTAAGGCTTCATTGGTAAACACACCTTCAAAAGTGGCTGAAATGTAAAACTTTCGGGCGATTCCTCTTTCGTAGAGGTTGCACAAGAGTTGGTGAATTGGTGGTTCACCTTCAATGGACTGATGTCCATTGGAAAAATGGTGGTTTGGTGCATGTGTTTGCACCAGCAAGACAGCACGAGGCGAATCATCGTCATTTTTTCGTTTTGATTGTTTTGGTTTATCATTGGTTTTGTCATCTATCATTTGTTCGAACATTTTCCTGATGGATGCCATTTCTTTAGTGATTTGGTTAGATAACCTAATTTCTAAACTTTCTATTTCATTAGATTCATCGTCTGATCTTGATCTGTTTGGCTGCTGGTCGTATGACCTTTGGTTATTTTTGTGATACCGAGGTTTTGAGTGTTCGTTTCTGGGTGGAGGTGTTCGGCGGTCGTTGTCGTGTCTTCTCCACTGGTCAGAACGGTTGTAATCATACCACGGTGGTCGCGGTCGGCGATCTTGGTGGTGTGAGTTAGGGCGGGAATTTTGGTGCCGAAAGTTTTGTTTTGGTGCATAATCTCGATAATCGGTGTTATCTTGGTATCGTTTTGGCTTTATTCCATGGTACGGTTGCTGGTTGTACCGCGGAGGGGTCTGTGGTGCTTGCGGTGGAGGCATTTGAGGACTGTCGGGTGTCCTTTTTGTGCCTTCCAATTGCAGCGAGTGAGAGTTATTCTTTATCGGGAACATTTCGCGAGGTGTGGATTTTGCCGAATTTTGTTTGTACAAGAGGAAGCCTCTGATTGCAAGATCGCGAAGTTTCTTACTGGACATGGTATAGGGATCTGCCGCGACGCCGAGATGGGTGCTCGTGCTGTGGTGAAGGTTTCTGAGGAACAGTTGTTTGAACTGCTCTTCTTCCTCCATACCTGGGTCGTTGCGATTACCAAAGTATGCCTGTAGCAAGGTGTGGTAATATTGTTGGGGTGATTCGTTTTTCCCCTGTTTAACGGTGTGGGCATAGTCGAAACCTGTTTGGTGAAGTGCGTCAGAAAATTCATCCACCAGGAGGCGGCACAGTGTTGTGTAATCATTTCTGACCTGAGGTAGTTGACGTTCAATGAAATCATTAACAAGCCTGCTCGAGGTTGCTTTGATTAGGTAGATTTTATCTTCAACATTAGCCATTGGATAACTTTTTAGATAAAAATCAATGTCTCTCAAAAATGCTCTAGCATTTTGGGGTTCGTCGAACTTTGGTTCGAATCTCGGAATGTTTCTGGCGATTTTATCCAGGTCGCGGTTGGACGGTCGATTGCTATTCGGGGGCCTGGCGGGCGTCGGTCCGCCGTCAATAGGAGGGTCCGCGGAGGCATCCCGGGGTCTCCTTAAGCGACGCGGACGTACCGGTGGGTCGGCGGTGCGCAGGACTTGTCGAGTTGCGTCTTCACCGTCGGAGTCAGGATCGCCATCGGCCTCCGACATTGACAATGATGAGAGAGCTTGCCCGAGCTCACGTCTTGCGTCTAGGAGCTCTCTCCTGGTGAGGTTCAATTGTCATTGAACCTTAGCAGTAGCTACTTTACCGTCAGCTACTTGTTGTAATAAGTCATTAACCCTCTCTTGTTCTGCGTCTAATTCTCTAGAGAGCAGTTTAGTTTTGGCTTTTGAGGCTTTGATCGCCCCTTCTGCCTCAAGGAGGAGTTTCTTCCCATCATTTGACTCGTGTAGTTGTGCGTCTAATTCCCGGGTGGTGGTGTCGAAATCATGTTCGAGAACGCGTATTTTATCACCGAGTAGCACTTTGGATTTTTCTAATTCTTTATTCTCAGTGATTAATTGATTAACCTGATCTTCCGCTTCTTCTAGGTAAGTCACACGCATTTGGCGCAGTCCATTTTCTTCACGTGTTTCTTCATACTGGACCGTGAGGTTCACGCAGCGGGCTTCGCGTTCCTCGATGGCTTTGAGTTGAGCGTCTTGTTTGCTCTCGAGGGTTTTAACCCGATTCTGTTCGTATTTTAACTGGGCGGAGAATACTGATATTACACAGCCAAGCTGTTTAACCAGCTCTTTATCTTTCAGTTTTTTGTAAACGGCTGCAGTGACGCAATCGGCCAAAAGGTCTCCTAATTCTTGAGGGGGAGATTCTCGGATTTTGGCATCAATTGTGGATTTTCCGTCCCCTAAAATTTCTGTGAGGAGGAATTCTAAGTTCTCGGCTGGATGGTCTTCTGAGGAGATAGACATGTTGATTTGTTGTGGATCAAAATCGTACGAAGAACTCTAAAGAATTTCAAAATTTCAACTAATTTTTCAAATAAAGTTCAAAAATTACAATGGTAGTGAATTGTTTTATCTTATTTTGTTTGTTCTTAGCAATTCACTGTTTGGTAAATAAAAACTGAGTGGTAAACTTGAAAAAGTTTGGTGTGGTTTGTTTAACAATTGTTCTTACTCATTTAAGGCTTGTCCTTACTGATTTAAGACTTTTATTTAAATTAACTTTACTTTAATTCAATTTCGTTGAATTAATCAACAGGTAATTTTAATCAACTAAAAACAAAATGTTTTATTGAAATTAAATTCAAATCTTATTGAATTTATTTTAATCAATAAATGTTTTCCTCAATTAATTTAAACTTTAGTTTAAATTAGCTTTACCTTGATTCAGTTTCCTTAGATTAATCAGGTGATCAATCAATTGGAAAAAGAAAAAGAGAAAGAGAAAAAAAAAAAAAAATTTGTTTTTTTTTTTTTTTTTGAAATTAAATTCAAATTCTAATGAATTTATTGTAATCAATAAATGTTATTTTTAATTAATTAAATTCTGTTTTAATTTATCAGTTGTTATTTCGGTTGTAATTTTCTTTAGGTTGATTTTTAAGAATGGTTTGTGTTTAAATTCGGTTGTATTGAATTTAATTACCTTAATTAAAACTGGTTTAGCTTTTATTAAACTTATTTTAATTAATAAATCCTTCTTAAATTAGTTGCTTTCATTTAATTAACTTCCTATTCAATTTAATTGTTTTTAATCAAATTGATTTAATTTTAATCACACTGGATTAATCATTTAGTAAAATGTGTATTTTACTTTAATGATTAGTTTATTTATTTAAACTGTCTTAGTTTAATTATTTTTCAAATTGGTTTAAATCTTGTTAAACCTTGATTTTAGTGCGTCACTTGTATTTAAATGAGTTACCTTAGTTTTAATAAGATTACCCTTTTAATGGCTTAACTTCCGTTTAGTTATGAGCCTTGTGTGTGTGCGCGTGCGTGCGTGTGCTTGCGTTTCTGAGAGATGACAAAATCAGATCGAGCACATTTAAAACCACCCGATTTCAGCAAAGTGACGGTAAAGACAGCTGTATCGCTGCACAGTTGTCAAGCCAAACGTGTCTAAAGACACGCTGTAACTTAGATGTGTTTAAAGTCTCACTGGGCACGATAGGTTAGCTTGATGCTAACCGCTTAGTAGCAGGCTGCTGCTGCTATGCTGAGGCTCTCGTTAGCCTGTTATTCGCGAGCTCGCCACGAGGGGCAGTCGCGTCTCAAAAAGGGACAGGAAGGCCTGTCTTTGTGTATGAGCGGTGGCTTGACACACTTGCTTCCGGTTTCCGGAGCGTTACCCACGTGTTCCAACCACAATGAGCTAACATGAGCTAATACAACGATAGCTTGTCCGTTTTAAGGAACGGAAGATTCAGACGACTTACTCTTTGTTTGCGTCGGCAGATACCAGAGTTTCAGAGCTCTTCGGGGTAGCAAAGTCCTAGTTTGCACTGTCTGCGTATCTTTTCCTTTTATACGGGATTTTCCCGGTTCTGGCAACTTACTGTTTACCTCTGACGTCACAGTCACTGACGGCGCAGTGATTAATTTTAACTTTTTCTTTTGGCGCGGCGGCCTTTCATAACATTAGCGCTTTAAACACAGAGACACGGCGGTCTTATTTATTCAGTTTCTAAGCATTAGCGCGGCGGCTTTGCTTAGAATACAACATTGGTCGGGGCGCAGCGGCTTCCGAACCAATCTGGCAACATGAGTGTTCAGTTTTTAGACCGGCTTTTGATTCCAATGATTATTCATTAACGCTGTGTTCATGGCTTCAGCTGGTCCCATCTGGGGTGCCAGAAATTATGTAGGAAGATGAGATGAGTTATTATTAATGGGTTATATAACTAAGAATATTAATTATGATTATTAATATTACTTCAAATTTGCGGGGTGCCACTCCTTTTAACAGGAGAAATATGTCTAAGTTTTTAGACTAAACTCATCAGTGTGAAACCAGGGAAAAGTGAATTCTACCAGACATCTACACCATCATCACAGCTTTAATGAATCAGAATCAAATATTATGTTTAACCTTTTATTCAAAAGTCAACAATTAGCACAGTCAAAATATCAATTGAAATGGGATAATTAAATCATGATAAAATGCATTTCTAGGCTAATAAAGGTGAGGATTATACGTAATAAAGTGAAATTACTAATCTAGAAGGATGCTAATCTACTAAATATTGAATAAAAATGCAGGATACATATTCAATAATAAAATCATAAAATCAAAGAATAAAATAAAGAGAGCTCATAACAAAGAGAGGAGGACGGACAAGGGGGAGACGAACAAACGTGAATGAGATGTACTGTGTGTGTAGCATGTTGTTAATGCGTGTAAGTTTGTAGTTATGGAAATATGTATGTGATCTATTGTAGATGAAAGTTGCTGATGAGAGTTCATTCTTGTACCTTGAAGATGCCAGGGTTGGACCTGGAGGTGCTGTTTGAGCAATGCAGCAGGACGTGCCACCGTTGGTTCTGTTTCGGTTCAACAGAGTGTAGCCCCTTCAGCCGATCCGGGCGGTTAGGCCTTCGCAGCTGGCTTCGATAATGGCTCTTGGCTAACCCCAAGGGTCGCGGGCCGGGCTTCCTTACGGCTGTTACGCACGTCACTGGGTGCGGAATTCGTCCGAACCAAGCAGCTGTTGATTACAAAATCTAACTGTTTCAACTAAAAATAAAAATGAAATGAAAGACTGGAAACATGAGGGAAGACGGGTGAGCATGAACGCCCGCGTCCAAAACTGTTGTTTCTGGTCGCGCGTCTTTTTTTAAAGGGCGTTTGGCGACGCCTTTTGGAGGAGGCGTCTGGGTGGATCCTTCTGTGATCATGTCGGTGATTGGTCAATGTCTCTGCTTTCAGCTTGTGGGTGTGTCTTGGGTGTGTGTAAGTGTAAGACAGAGACAGACAACAAGGGATGATTCTAAACATAAAAGAATGCCTAATAATTAATTCCACATATTTCAAAACATCTTTTCAACATCATATCCTGAAATATCAAGTAT
Source organism: Gouania willdenowi (assembly GCF_900634775.1). Lineage (NCBI taxonomy): Eukaryota > Metazoa > Chordata > Actinopteri > Blenniiformes > Gobiesocidae > Gouania > Gouania willdenowi. The sequence goes on along the minus strand of NC_041051.1, from coordinate 604,252 downwards.
TACGAAAGAGTTTGATACCAAACATGACTGGAAAATATCCTCGAATCACTTTAGGAACTAATTAATGCATTTTGCTTGTAATTATTCATAAACATAATTGTCAAAAATCATGTTATGCCTCCTCTTAACTATATGATCGCAGTAAATACCTCAAACTAACTTTTGTGATGTTTTCTGGTATTTTTAAGCACTTTTAAATGATAAACACTTTAAAATAGCATTCTGTTGGTTATTGCGTTACATGAAACGAGTGTGATCGAACAGACAATATTTGCAATTTCAATTTCTGTAGAAATCATTCCACAACAATGTTTTCATTTGTAATTTTTCAGTCAAACACATGTTCGTTGTTCTCATTTCTAACTTTTCAAACATAATACAATTTCTTTGTTCTCCTTTCTTCACTAGGAGACCTCTCAGTGAAGGTCTGGTAAGCGTCTTCCTGTGATATCTCACCACAGGGGGTCAAAGGGCATTGGGACCGTTCTTTGAACTTATAGCATCCCACAGTATCTGTTTTAAAAAGGGGGAGAAGAGGGATGTTCTTCTTTGATCATAAATGTCGCAGGGAGGTAATATAAGGGAAAACTGTCCTTGGATTCTCTGGTCCTTTTGTTTGGCCGGAAGGGGAGTCGTAAAAGACGGGTTCATACTGAGTACTTCACATAGCTGGTTCAGTCTTAGCGGCTCCGGTAAGAAGTTCAAAGACCACATAGTGGGGTTAGTCCTGCATCTCAGAGTTACGGGGGCAGTTGTGTGTAAACAGTTCGATGATAACACAAAGACAGGCTCCTTGGTTAATTCTTGCTAGCAAAGGGGGAGGCTTTACGCTTGATGTGGTTTGTTTCCTACACTGGCGTTAATAATGGATGACAATACTTGTCTGTTTTAAACAGCACTGTACCATTGTAAGTCTGAGGAAGTGGATGGAAGAGATGATTTTTGCGGTTGAAGAGGACATTCTGATTGTTTCTGCCAAATCGATCCATAGTCTAAGATGATGTTACATTCTACTTTTTCAAACAAAAAGACATAGAAGGGCATCCTCCTGCTATTCTGAAATGCCTTAAAAAATAGCGGATCAGCCAGGCCAGAAGCCACAGGCCGCACCCCCACACGCCAACCAGCGCAACCCTAAGAGAGGCCCCGGCACGGGCGAGGCCCTATAGTATTGCCCACTGATGCTGCACATGCCATACACCGGCCCACAAGGTCGCCTCAAGTGAACCTCGGAGGGAGCCCGACCCGGCCCACCACATCAGTGACCTCCCCGGTGAAGGTGCACCCCAGGGGACAAAGCCAAAGGGAGGGATCACATCCAATCCCATAAAACACCAGTGACATCACCCAGAAAATACATACAAATATAGTTTTCACAAGGAATCAGTTCCTGTTTATTGTATTTGATCCTTTTTGGTTTATTATGTTGGAGAAGAAGCAAACTGAATGTTTTTTTTTTTTTTTTTTTCATTTCAACCATATAAATTCTAACTTCATTAGTTGTTTTTTTTATTGCTTATTAGCTTTTGTTCATGTACTCTTATCATGCACCAAACAACACTAAGTCAGGGCATAGCACATAACCAGCACTTTACCATACCTTGTAGGGCATTTAACATACTGGTAAAAATGAGCAATAGGCCTCTTAAGGCAACAATAATTATCATCACCAAGTATAAAATTTGGAGCATCAGGGGAAATGCTTTGCAAACTATGCATAAGTTTGACAATTGTGAATGTTGCATTCACCATGTTAGCTCTTGGGTCAATGTCATAAATATTTATGGGATTTCTAGTGGAAGATAAAAGGGGCACAGAGAAACTGACAAAAGCTTAATGTCGAGGCCGCAAATAGCTTCCCTAACTATGACAGTTGTACACCAGTGCGAATTAAATACAAGCACACGCCCCCTCCCTGTGATTTGCCAGTCAGCTGTACGTCATGGTCCAGCCAAATAGGCTGGACAAAGCCATCGATTTCATAGTTCCGGCTCAGATCGCGCTCTGTAAGCCAAGTCTCTGTCAGCGCGATCACACAGGCATTTTTATATTCTGTCGTGTACTTAACACACGCTTGAAGCTCATCGATTTTCTTCCTTAATGACTGTATGTTTCCGAGGATTTACCAGGGCTAGTTGATGCTTTAGATTCTAAGGATTTATTTGGCACACTACTAAAATAATACAATACATTAACACATGAACCTCTGAGCTGCTGTTGTATCATTTACACATTTTTTACAGTGCATTTTTTATGTCTAATCTGAGGGTGAACTCACACTGGTAACTGGGGCCGTTCCAAGCTCACAGCAGGAATCCCCCCCTCCCTCCCTGTCCCCCCTCCCTGACACGGTAGAACGGACGTGATCACCAGCTCAACTCGGTTCCCACAGAGAAACACATCATCACGTTAATTTATGACACACGTATGGCGTTACGTCACCATTAAGCGACTCTGGGTTTGTTGTTGACGGTACATTCTGTTAATTTCATATTTTCTGTTGCGTAGGGTAACTATAAACCAAGATTTACCCAGACACGTGCTCTTTTCACGGACTGGGTTTCCCAGGGCCCCTGAACGCATCACGTTAATTTAAATGACTGTAACTCTGCTCATATTTGTTCTATTGGAGAAATTCCACCAGTTTATGAAAGATAAGAAGTTGCTCTTTACAGCCAGTGTCGGTACATTGTGGTAATTTTACTCACACGTAACAGAAACATTAAAGATGCTGCTTTGTTTTGATGAAATCGACACAAGGAACAGAGAGAACCAAGTGAGTGAGAAAGAAAGATTAAAACAGACCAAATAACGGTGGATTTATTAAAAATGAAAGACTCTCTGATGATAAAAACCACCATGAATGGAGGTTCAAATGGATTTAAAAACAAAGGAGGAAACTGAGCCTATAAAGGTAAGATCAGTTTAATTTATAGATCAATAAATGTTCTGATTTTGTGGAGCTAGTCTTTGTGTACATTAATATAAGTGTAAATAGATGATTTTAATGTGTGAGACAGTTTAGGACAGAATATTTGTGTGTTTGTTTAAACTTTGTGTGTCTGTGTCCATCTGATCATATTTATCTCCATCACTTTCAGTTTTCCTTTTGATGAACATGACATTATCTAACTCTTCTTTTATTTCTTCTTCTTTAAGTCCATACAGAGTGGCCACGCCCCTCCCTGGACATTAAAACCATGAGCTGATCCTAGTTTCATCATCAGGTCTAGACCCATCACTTCTACAGACAACAGACAGAATGGGATGCACTTATTTATTGAAATGTATATTAAATGATTATTTCATTTTCTGTAATTTTATTTTTTAGGAGATGTTTTTAATTGTTTCAATAATTTACAGACTTAAGGAACAGATTGTTATAATGCATAATAAAGGTGATTTACTGAGTCAGCACTAATTTCAGATTGTTTTTAAGTCTTTGTATAAAAATACTTTAGTTATGATTGTATTATATTCTAAAGTTTATAATTATCTGACTCGTCTTCCTTTCTTTCTGTTCACATCATAACTTTATATTTATTTCTAAAAAATGTGTTTACAGCTAATTTTATTAATTATTGTTACACATCATCCTGTATGTGTATTATATACAGTATAAATGTGTAGATTTAACTGTTACAGAAACTATTTTGTTAAATACAAAGCAAACGACATGTAAACAGAAAAACAAAGGTAGAAATAGTTTATTTAAATTATTAAATTAGTGAGTTGTTAAAGTGCTGAGGTGCAGTGGAGGGTCTTCTTCTGCAGAGACGTGATGATGAGGGGTTTGAGTAAAACCCAAAATTCCATGGTAATTTTGAGGGTATAAACATGCATATAAACACATTACTGGTATATTAACACATATAAACCAAAAAATATGGAAATGGGACATTTTACGGCTGTAAATGTGTAAAATATTACTGGTATTATGAGAACAGGACACGTGTAGATTTCTGATCAATTCATTATAGTTGTGCAGGACTAACAGGAACTCCACATACTGATAATTGGTATTATCACATGTTCACTAACACGACACGACCTAAGAAGAGAAATAAAATAAGATTAAAAATAAATAAATAGTTTACAGTCTTGTTCCAGGTTCTGCTGTCATAATATTCCCATCCTTGTACTTCCAATGTTTAAATGTTTTGTTTTTAAGGTTCATGTTACATTTTGCAAAAGGTTGCACTTTATTTCTGGCTTATTGATTTTTGTTTGTAAAATTATTACCTTTCTTTCAGACATTTCATTTATTTGGGCTTGTATTTGTGATGTTCTGTTTATGGTTACATTTAAATGAATAAATTAATACAATACACTTTGTTTTCATTCTACAGAGTTAGTGAGTATGTGTCCCAGAACACTGAAACACCATATATATATATATTTATATTATTTATACATTAGCAGCAGTAAAATGTCCCATTTCCATATTTTCTGGTTTCTATGGGTTAATATACCAGTAATATGTGTTTATATGTATATTTATACCCTCGGAAATACCCGGATAGACCTGATGATGAGCTGCTACACTCCGTTACTGTCCCGCTGTCGGCTGAACAAAGAGAAGTCCTGACGGTCATGTTGTCCTCTTCCTCCATGAGTTCTCTGTGGTGTTGTTCATATATATCAGCTAACGAGCACTTCTGACACCGCTATCATTGTGGAATGTGGATGTTTATGTGCCGTAAAGCGTTACTAACGTCATCACATTTTGCACGCGAGTCGAGTTGTGTGTGCGCATGCGCGGCCAACCGTGCCAGTCTAGCACAGTGTTTGGACCACCTCTTCTAGCAGGACCATCGGGCCGTTAACCCCCCTGTGGTGCAGTTCACACCTACGCAGGCCAGACAATGGCCCCCCATGGTTTCACACATGTACAGAGCTGGTTAGGAACGGCCCTGGTTACCAGTGTGAGTACATCCTGAGTCACATGTTGTTCACTACCTGTCAGAACTCTGTGAGTTGGGATCTCCTACAGGTGATCAGCAGTGTTTTTTATATCAGGCGAAGGCAGCGAGGTTGTTGATAGACGTATTGGGAATAGGACTTCACTTATAGACTTCCATCATACATGTTACTGTTGGTCTAATAATGTTTAAAAAATATCTTTTCTTTTCTGTACTGGTGGTGAGAGTGCAGCCTTTTCTTATCACGCTGAGGGGAATCTGGATGCTGATATTTCAATATGATTTGCATATGTAAATGTGGGCATGAACATTTGTGAGCTCACATCCATGCCGATTTAAATATTCAAAGGATCGGTGCATGGATCTAGTCCTACGCACAGATTTAAAGATCTGAATTTTTACGCGCGTACACCTGTCTCTGGATTGAGACCTTTTTTTCACACCATTTTTCACTGAAGTCTTTGTACATGAGGCCCCAGGTTTTTCCATGTAGGCAGATCTGATAAAACTGTATCATGTTTTTCTGCAGTTTGTGTCTTCTCCTCGCCCTTTTCTCTTTTTTCTGTTTCAGGTGTCGTGAAGCTGATGATGGCAATTCTTTATCTGTGGTTCACGGCTCAACTAGTCTGGGACACTCTGATGTTCTATCTCTCTATCCTGTTCTTCTCTTTCTGTCCACTGGACAGAACTGGTGTAACTGAGTTAGATTTGTCGTTGCCTCACTCGCACTTGCCTTTTCAGATCTCCCCACAAATTTCCATGGGATTCAGATCAGGGCTTTGTGATGGCCACTCACACATTGGCTAAGTTTACATGGGAGGTTTAATTCATTTTTAAAGCAGAATAAAAGTTAATTCCTCTATAAACTGACCATAGAAACACTTAATTCCAAATGCTTATTTAATTCCGAATTAAGTGGCTGGTTTATTCCGATTTTAATTCTCCAGCCGAGACTATTTAATAAGAGCCTTAAAAGACAAGATATGATGAAAAGAGTGGATGGACGGAAGCATAAACATGGGGACTTTTACAGAGACACACACGGACCTTGGTAAATGGGTCAGGCTTCACCGGACGGCTGGCACTCGTACCCGGAGTAAATGCGTCCCCGTACTGCATGTACAGGCTGTAATATCACCAAGTTTATCATTTTACCAGTTGTTAGAGCTACTATCTTTACGAGGGAGCAAATTTTTATTCCTGGTGATTGTTTTCTGGAGTTTTACTGGGCTTTATTTACCGGTGATTAGTTCCTATCTCTTCTGCTCTGTGGATCAAAGTGGCCAATGACTTTGTTGTCCTCAAGCCACTTCTGAACTATTTTGGCTATTTTTGCTGCACCAGTTCCTGCTGCAGCAAAACAACCCCACAACATGATGCTGCCACCTCCGTGCTTTATAGTTGGTATGGTGTTCTCTGGTCTTTTTCCTCCAAATGTAACAGTGGTCATTATGGCCAAACAGCTCCATTTTAGTTTCATCAGACCACAGGACATGTCTCCAGAAGTTAAGGTCTTTGTCTTGGTGTCTTTTTGCAAACTGTTATCTGCCTTTTTTATGTTTCTTTAGGAGTAATGGCTTCTTCCTCGCTGAGTAGCCTTTCAGCCCATATCGGTGCAGGACTAGTTTCACTGTGGATAATGACACTTTCTTACCAGCTTCAGCCAGCATCTTCACAAGGTCTTTAGCTTTTGTTCTGGGGTTGATTTGCACATTTCAGACCAAAACACGTTATTCTCTGGATCTCAGAGCCCGTCTCCTTCCTGAGCTGTGTGATGGCTGGACATTCCCATGATGTTTATGCTTGCGTGGAATTGTTGAACAGATGAACATGGCACCTTCAAGCATCTGGAAATTGTAGTGTCCATAGGGCCGCTGTCTGTGCTAGCTGCTACATAGTTAGCATTGAGGTGGACAATCTCTGCTGAAAGGCTGGATAAAGAAGACCTCCGCTTATCCACAAACACTTTCTTGCACAATTTTCACACAACTGGGCTTTAGTTTTCCATTTGGTGTGTGTGTGTGCGTGAGTGTTTTTTTTTTTAATTAACTTAATTTATTGCGCACAAAGACTTCTCCTCAGGTCCTACCATTGTAGCCGGTGCATCAGTATGATGGGCATACCGGGAACGCGTGCAATTAGAAAGGTTTCACGCTATTTGTGCTATAGGCTTTTTCTGTAATTAATTAATTGCAATGAACACGTTAAAGTGACAACCCTAACACACACACATATATATATATATATATATATATATTGCTATGGTCGACATAGCAATACCAAGCAACTTACTTCAACATCAGGAAAAAGGAACACGAGAAATACCAGGGGCTCAGAGAAGAGTTGGAGAAAACCTGGAGGGTGAAGGCATCAGTGGTGCCCGTGGTCATTGGGGCACTCAGGGCAGTGACCCCTAAACTGGAGGAGTGGCTCCAGCAGATCCCAGGAAATACATCAGACATCTCGGTCCAGAAAAGTGCAGTTCTAGGAACAGCAAAGATACTGCGCAGAACCCTCAAGCTCCCAGGCCTCTGGTAGAGGACCTGAGCTTGGAGGAAAAAAAAGAGACCACCGCGGAGGGTGAGGAAGAGTTTTTTTTTTTTTTTTATATGTTGCCCCTTTCTTTTATCAAGGCTTAAAGCCCATCTATCAATTTCCTGACCCCCTTGCTCCCTCTTAGGACGGAGGTCTGCTGGTGCCATTCCCAGTTGTCATCAGGCACTATCCTATCACAGAGGTTTAAAATTGAAATCTTTATTTATAGCAAGCCACATGCTAACCTTGTGTGTCCATTTGTATTGTTTGCCATTTAAGCATAACCTAAATTAATTGTAACCACCTCAGTTATGTAATAGTGGCTGGACTAAACGCACTGCAGGAAGACATATGCATAGAATCTCAGCATTCTACTATTACACACATGCCATAGGCAGAAAAAAAAAATTTTACTCACCTAAAAAGCTTGTCCTCCAGAGGTTTAAGGGCAGGAAGATATCCACCCATTGAGTGAATAATCCTGGCATTACAGCTCAGGCTCTTGGGCTTTAGGCAGAACCAGGGCTCACCTGTGCGGATATCAGTGTAATTGCACACTGGCATGTTTGTTGGACGCAGGCATACATTGCACATGGAAGTTTCTGTGACTGAGCCTGAGCGGAATACACTACGGAAAAAAACTCTATCAAGGCTTTCATTGTTCAGCCTTCTCAGCACTGTGATGGCCTCACTGGGATGAATTAGAGTCACCTGATGAAACACAAAACAAGTTTTATTAAAACCCATTCACAAGGTGTTGATTCACGTACAAGTCAAACAGTGACACAACAAACAGTTGTGTCAGTGGTACAGCTTGAATAATTTGCCCAAACTCGGCCTGATCCACTGGCCGGGTTGGATTTGGGCTTAATTTTGATTGTTTTACCATGGACTCGGGCCGAGTTCAGATAATGTGTGGTATCAAGCATGAAGCTGCTTGTCATGTTTATAGTTGTATGCAGAATGAGGGACTAGTAAATAAAACTCATATTAAAGCAACTCAAATCGGATCATTGCTGCACACGCATGTATGTGTCGAGTTGAAAGCGATTCAGGCTTAAAGAGACATCAACTTCATTCAGGTTTGGATTGTGTTCTGTCGGACCAGGTTGGGTCTTCTTATTATGGTCCGATTAAAGCTCTTATCAGTGGTACTGAGTTTGTATTAAAGGGGGGATATCATGTTTTTTTCAGGCACATAGTACCATTCTATAGCATACTGAAATAACTATGCTCCCCAAAATTGTTTGGAAAATGCAGCAAATATCAAAAAAAATTTCCCTCTGTAGCAACACTGTATATGATGCTTCAATTTCGCCTCTGTCTCTTTAAGAAACTCCTTGCCTATCTGAGTTTATTCACTACCAACATGGCAACGTGAATTGAAATTTAAAAAAGCGAACATTTAAAAGTAGAATATAAATCTACCAGCAGTCAGGAGCCTCCATGCATTACCACAAATTACACATGGATCAAACAAAGAACAGAAACATTTCAATAATAAAGTGTGAAAATCACCAACTGCACATTCGGACTATGACTGACCTGGATTAGACCAGGTTTGATACAACTGCACAATTCTTAATAAAAACGCCAGACATTTAATTCTTTCATTTGTATGAAAACAAATCTGTGTGAAATACTATTTTGTTTTACTGATAAGTGTTTTTGAAATAGGGTGCATTTACAGCTAAAAGTATAATTTTGATTTGAAACATTTACTTTTCCTCAAGTGATTTTTTTAATCAAGAACTTCTTACACCACTGAGAATATCTGACATCTTCTAAGAGGGTTAATGTCTACAAAAGATAAAAAATACCAACCATACGACATTTATTAAATAGTTTGAGTTGTGTTTTTTTTTTTAATTGTTAATGAAAAAAATTAAGCATAGCATCCCAAGAGAGGCTAATTAAAAGCTTGAACAAATCTAAAGGTCTTAAGTTGGCTTTTGAAGGTGTCAACAAAGTCACTCGAACACAAAGAGAGCGGAAGATGGTTCCAAAGCCTGGGAGCAACAGCCTGGAAAGATCAGTTTCCTTTGGTCCGAAAACAAGTGTGAGGAACCATCAGCAGATACTGATCCACAGACCTCAGAGCCTAAACAGGGGTGTAAGGCTGGATCAGATCACTCTTTTTGGTGTAGTTTTGTGCATTTCTGTTGTCATTTTGTGTATTTTTTGTATAAATATTTATGTGTATTTTGAATAATTTTAATATTTTTGTTGTCGTTTGGTGTGTGTGTGTTTGTGTGGCTCACACACACCGACGCGCTTTAGCCTCGCACAGGCACGCACATCAGTGACTCACATCAGACCCAATCAGTGAGACTTGAGAGCTTTGCTAGTTTATCAGTGTGAGCGCGGCTGCTCAGACGCCCCTCCCCCCTCTCCGGTCTAAAATATCTTCATCTCTCTCACTCGTGTGTTTACAGTGCGTGTCTGCTTACTGTAGCTGTGTGCGCAGCGATTGGCTCTGGCTTCACACGTGACTCTAGCTCGGGTGAGGAACTGTGCAGTGAAACAGATATAGATGGTGCACTAGCGCCCCCTCACACACTGAGGTCAAATGCTGAATAGGTTTCACTTCTGGGTCGTCCAAAAAATGTATTTACTGACACCAGATCCACGTGCAGTTCTCTGTGCAATATTTACAGTCCAGCTTTCTCAGTCTTTTTCCAGGAGTTGATGCCTGCAATGTACTCAGCTCCCCTTCCTACACACACACTACTTGTGTGGTGGTGAAGGTCTCTTATATAGCATGAATGTCCTCCCTCAAAACACTTAGGAAAGAAAACCAACAGCCTCTCTACATATCAAATCCCAAGACAATTAATTCTAAAAAAATTACAAAAATAACTAAAGGCAGTAATATATTTACAAAAGACTCAAAATCCCCCAAAAGAGAAAAATAAAATAATTCTGGATTGAAAACGGAAAGTCACATGACATCCCATGATGTCACTCATGTGCGCCCTGCATATGACACAATATAATGCGCAAGACGCATCCACACGAATTGGCTGTGTGAGTGTATAAATGAGTGGTGTATACTGGAGAAAATGTTTGCAACTCGGAGAAAACTATGGATGAAAAAAGGCTTGAGCAGCGGCCAAGTGTGCACCCATGGCGGCTGCGGTGGTTAAAGAAAGGAAACCCGAAGACAGCGGTAAACGGACGAAACGGTAAAGAAAAGATGGTCTGAGTGAGCGCGTGTACATGTGTGTTAGCGTCGTGGCCTCCCCACGCTAGCTGCCGGGGCAAGTCCATCACAGTGGGAGGAAAGGAACCGGGAAGAGGGAGTTATGGTAGGAAATGGAAAGGGTGGGGAAGAGTTGGCTGCTTTATACTGAGAGTGAGAGGTAATGTTGTAGTTGTGCATATTGTGTTGTGTAATCAAGCCAGTCTGGTGACAAGTGTGAAGCTTGAGTATAATGGTGGTGGCTGTGGACAGAGGGAAGGAGTGAGTGGTAAAACTTAAAACAGGTATTTAGGATCAACGTGTCTAAAGTTAAGCCCAGTGCGAGTTTTAACCCTCAGTCCAAAACATTCCAGTGCACCCATCACCAAAGTTTGTGCAAGAACCACTGATGCGAACCCAAGCGCTGTCCCGGGCCCGAGATGCAGCCAGGCCAGCAGAAAGAGCAGAAAGCCCAAGGAGCCGAGGACCCAGCGCACCCCGCCACCGACCCCAACCCAGAGAGAGAGGACACTCCACAAGTCATGTCCCGATAGGCAGGCAAACTCAAGCCACCCCACACCAATGCCGCCAGCATAGTCCCCCCCCCCCACGGAGGCCACCCCCGATCACCCACTCGCCGACACGAGACCCCCCCACACACCAGCAAGGCCTGGAGGACAGTGGGCCCCAGGTCACCAGCCTCACCCAATCTGCATCAGCTCAGAATAAATGTTTTAGGGTTACCTGAACGTCTGCTCTTCCCTCCCAGACTAAGGGGAACACAGCGGTGTAGCTCCCATTCAGATGATCCACCACCTGCCCACTCACACCTGCGTCTAAAGCTTCGTTCCGCAGACGAGCCAGGAGGGCGTCTCCTCCTGAGGTCTTGGGATGGCAGTAGTAATCTTTCATTATGATTCTGACCTCCAGCTGATCCCCTATGGACCACTGTCCTCCTCCCACCTTTGGAAGGATGGTGAACTTGCTGCATGATGGATCAGTGGTATTTTTTAAAGAGAAATTCAAAGTTACAGATGGTGTTTCTGGCCAAGCAATGGAGTGGAGTATGAACTCTTCTTCAACAGCCTCTTCCGGAGAGAGAGGGCGAAATGCACATAAATTGTGTCTGCTTGTCAAAACTTGTGGGACGAAGGCTGGATCAGGAATTCTCTGAAACTAGCAGGAAGAAGACGCAGAAATAGTGAAGAATGTATTACAGAAAAGCAAAGTTATAATATATACAGTATAGACATAATGCTAAGTTTAGCCAAAGATTCATTTTATGGAACGTTAATTTGTTTTATTGGCTTCATAAGGACAAAACAGTTTTGTATCTTATGAGTTTCATTGATAAATACTTTTTTGATCATATTTTGAGATGTTTTGGTAAAAAGGAAGAATATTGTACAAAACAGTTGCATACACTGTAAACGTGCTGGCTAAATGTTACATTTCCATCTAAAGTGAACACTTTCATTTAAAGCAGAACTAAGTAACTTTTTCACCTTAATAAATCCTTCTCGTAGTCCCTGTGAGGGTAATACAAGTGTTTATGGGGTGATTGGGGGGGGGGTCTGTCTCCCCCCCCCGGCTTTTTCAAAGCACTTGCAACTTTCCCTGCCTCCGACTCGGTGATAAGACGTACTGCTTTATGGCAGCCCAATATACACTAATGGTGCGTTCACCTTCAGCCACTTCAATAGCCCGTGATAAGTCGCTGGAACACAGTGGTGCTTTTTGTTCACTTAATAGTTCCAGTGACATCATTACCAGGGAACGTGTGTGTGTGCGCGCAGCAGAGTAACAAGGGAGACAACAGGCTGATCTCTTCCCTTATCATAAACAGAGCCGTTTTTACAGTATAAATGATCAACTTACTGAGTTACTAAAGGATGAGTTCACTCAGAATGTTGACGTATTCAAGATTCTGAGATTCAAGAACCTCTTAAATTTTTCCCGGGTACGTTTAGGAAGCCTCCCGCTGCCCGTCTCACTGTAGTGGAAGGGAGGAGCTGCTGCCTCGGGGGGTGTGGAGTGTTTATGACAGTGACATAACCAAAAGGGACTTTTAGAGGGAGCGCTAAGCGCATGTTACTTAGTTCTGCTTTAACAAGAAACATTACTGTTGAGTGCAAGGTTTTTCCTGCATTCCAAAAGGTGAAATTTGCCGACTCCCACCTAACATCATTCCAGCCCCTGAATTGCATGTTGAGGATACTATTGCATATTTACAATATTGTCTCTTCACACCCGTTTCCTTTACTTCAGTGCTTCTCAATTATTTTCTGTCACTCCCCCCAGGAAGAAGAAAACATTTTGTGCTACAGTCCAAACGTTGCAACCCTGCTCCACCCCAATCACCTCCATCCATCCAGCAGAGTTCAGGTTCTAGCTGGATTTTCTGCTCATCTCAGCCTCCAGTCCTCCTCACCCCCACCGGTGTCTAGACTCCATGACGGGGTATTATTTTCTGCGTCGGCCTTGTTACGGCCCTGGCCTGTACTGTGGGGGGTTTGCTTCTCTTTGCGCTGCTCCTCCTTGTTTCTCCTCGTTGCAGGTACTGATTGGCTGTTTTTTGGCCCCGCCTGCTGGCCTTCACTATTTCTGTCCACACCACGGGCTGTTTGACAGTTTTGAAGGATCCCGTCCATCGGTGTGGTGGCTGGCGGCATCCTCACTTATTACGCACCTTTAAGTATATTTTGATCCTTTGTTAGCCTTGGTTTTGGACCAAGGGAGTATAGCAATGCATAGAAGGAGGAGATAAAATGAGTGATGCCTCTCCAGGAAATAAGAAACCTCTCTACATCACTATACATGACCAGATCAGGAGGGAGCAAGGTCTTTGATCCATCAAAGTGCTTGACCTGGAGAAAACCATAATGATGTTCTTTAGGGATACTGAATTTGGACTGCAGTTATTGTAAATTCAATAATATCCTATCGTGGTACAAATCTCCTATTACACACACCCCATTGCCATGCCACATATCAAAAATATTGGGATGGAGACCTGGGGGAAATCCAGGTTCCTCGCGATAGGGGTTAAAAATAAGGTATAACTTCCTCTATCTAAGTATTTATTTCCTGCCACACTCTAATTGTGTTGTATAAAATCTGTTTTTTCTTGATATTCTTGTGTATCTTTTTTTTTATCACTTACGACCAAGCTCCATAGCAAGGATGGCAGAGAGGGCCATGAATCTAGACAGGGCTTGGACTCAAGATAAGCATGTAGCCATTCCCACAGGAAGCGACAATGACATGCCCAGGTGTAAAGAATTTTGTTCGACAGGCCCCAGCCTTCCCTGTCGGAGGGCAGCTGTAGTGTTTTCATTTTCTGCTTGGGTTTCTTGCCATGTCATATGAATCTAGAGAATGCTCTCTATATCATGAGCAAACACAAAATACAAAATAAAGTAAATCAAAACACAAAATACTAAATAAAGTTGATCTGCTACTCTGCAGTGTTATATTTCTGTAACATTAATAATTTAACATACTTTTTAAACACATAAATGGACTCAGAAGTTTTAATTTTACAATCAAGACTGTTCCACAGGGCGATTCCTTTGATTGAGAACATCTTTCCTTTACAGCCGATTGAAACCTTTTTTCTCTTTTTTTTGGTTGGGATTAACGTGTCTAAGGTTAAGCCCAGTATGAGTTTTATCCCACATCCCAAGGTGTGCCAGTGCATCGCATACCAGTATATGTGCAACAAAAAAAAACACTACTGCAAACCCAGGAACTGCCCTGGGCCCGCAGATGAAGCCAGGCCAGCAGAAAGAGCGGGGGCCAGGGAGCCCCAAGCAACCCCCCCGCGGCCGAGCAACCCCGAAGATGCCCCCAAGTACCCAGGCCGAGAGGCAGCCACTGCCCCCACACACACATCCGAGGAAGCCCCAAGCAGCCGAGCACCCAGCGCATCCCCCCCACCGACCCCAACCCCAAACCCCAAAGCCCCCCGCCAGCATCAAGCCCCCCCACCCACCCACACCCAAGCACCCAACCCTCCGAGGGAAGGGTCCAGAGAGCCCCCCGCCCGAGACCCCAGCAGAGGAGCCAAGGCCCCCGCCCAGCAGACGGCCAGAGCTGCGCGGAACGGGCAGCCGGCGGGGCGCCCGCCGGTGGTCCCAGAGCCAGCAGGGTCCGGACCCCAGGCCAGAAGGACCCGGAACGGAAGCAGCACCGAGAGCAGCGCCCCCAGGGACGACAACCACGCCCATAGTCGCCGAGGGCACCAAGGGGATGCTGCAAGCTGCCCCGCCGCCCCCCAGGCGCACCGACCAGGCACCCCAGAGCGCGCCAGATCGCCTTTCCTTGATGCCGCCCGCGCGATGTGCCCCAGACAGATCCCCCCCTACCCCCTCCCCCCCACCAAAGGGCCCAGCCACAACGCAGAGCCCGGCTCACAGGGCGCTGCCCAAGCCGGGGCCACCCGGGGCAGCACCCGCAGTTATGGCAGGGCGCGGCCCGTACCACCCGCCCCGGAGCCGGCCAGACCCGCCGGACCCAAAGGGCACCACCGCAGGACAGGGAACCCCCAAGGGTGAGCCCCCCCACCCCCAGCCCACGAACAGCCCCCAGCAACACTCCTCCACACCCCCCAGAGACCCACCGCCCCACCACGCCCGACCGCACCCCTCGATCCCCACACGGTAGCCCAGCCATCAACAGAGGGGCCGGGCCCCCACCCGACAGGCCCAGATGTGTGAATTTACCCACTACCCTGTTATGGTGCCTCTCCATTCCCCAATGGTGAGGCACTTCCCTATCCCCTGAGTGAATGTATGTGTTTAGTGAATGTATGAAGTGCTATTAAAAAAAGGTGGATGGAGGGGAGCGGTGCTCCCCATTCAGCCTATGTGTATATATGTGTATGTGGTGCAATAGCTCCGGAGGGTGGAAGTGGTGGTCCCACCCTCCGGGGGGTGGTGTGTTGAGGTGTAATTAAAATTGGAGGGATTAGTAGGGCAGCCAGAGGTGGGAGTGCCACCCCCGCGCCACTACTTAGTAGCGCAGGTGGCGGCCCCCTCCACCCCCAGCCCCACCATCCAGCCCCCCAAGGGTTGGGTATGTGAGTGTGGTGCAACAAGTGGGTGAGCCAAACCAGCTGGGAGTGAGTGATGTGAAGTGTCCATGTAGGAGGCCTGTCTGGTAGGAGCCCATGCTCCCCCAGCCAGGCACCACAACCCCACATCAATGTCGCCAGCAGAGCCCCCCCCCACCCACGGAGACCACCCCCAATCACCCCCGCGCCGACATGAGACACCCCCGATGCCAGCACAGCCCGGAGGACAGCGGGCCCCAGCCACCAGCCCCACCCCGCCCAAGGTGGCACGGCACCTCGCCGAACCGCAGCCCGTCCCCGGGCAGATGGTGGGGGGTGCACCCCGAGATGCCGAACCCAGAGACCCACCCCCGGGGCACCCCCGCCCAGACACGGCACCCACGGGGCCCGGCGCCCCCAGCCAGCAGACCAACCACCCCGACGCGGATCCGCCAGGAAAGGAGCCACCGGCCGCGCCTCCACACACACCCACCTAGCACGGCCCAGGGGAGGGCCCAGCGTGGGCGAGGCCCCACAACTCACCCTTCCCTCCCCCGAAGCTACACAAGCCGGCCCCCAAGTGAGCCCCCGAGGAGGAGGGGGCGGCCCGGCCCACCGCGCCAGCGGCACGCTCAGCGAAGGCGCGCCCCAGGGAACCAGGCCAAGGCGCCCAGACCGGCCGGCGGAGCAACCTACTGCACCACCCCACCACCCAACAACCCAGGACGCAAGTGCCGCCCCCAAGAGCAGCCACCCCCAGCGCCACCCTTATCCCGGACCCCCCCGTCCCGAAGCCACAAACCCCGCCACCCCAGGCCCCCAGACGAGCCAACCCCCGAGCCACCCACCCAGCGCAGCAATGCCCGCCCCCCAAGCGAAGGCCACAGCCCCCCCACCAGCACCCCGGGCCGACAGGAGCCCCCCACGCCAAACCCAACGGGAGAGCTGGCGCCGAGCGAAGGCGGAGGAGGGGGGGAGGACGAGACAGGGGGACAGAGAGCAAGAGGAAAGAGTGGCAGAGAGACACGCAGGCCTCCGGCACCAAGGGCCACCCAGACGTGCACGAAGGGGGCAGGAGAGCAACACCAAAGCGCCCAGGGACCACGAGAGCACCCGAAAGGGACGCACACCCCCACAGAGGCACCCAAAACACCCCAGCAACCCACTCAAGCCACCCAGGTCAAGGCCACCCCACAAGCCCATGGAGGTCCAGGACTACAGTTAGATCAGTGTGTTAGTAAAGAGCGGTGCTGGCAGTTGCTTGCAGGCTCGATCATCAGGCTAAAAATGAAAAATCAAGATTCAATGCAATTAGAAAAGGAGTCCAACGCTCCTCAAAGCAGGTTATTTTATTTTTTCTGAGAGCAGATATCTTTTCTATGGAAATAAATTCTATGAGGAGATTTCGCCATTGGTTTATGTTTAAGGATTTTTTATCTTTCCAATTCACTAATATTGTTTTTTTTGCTATGGCGAGTGCTGCAAGGATGGATTGTGATTGGTTTACTGGAATATCAAGCATAGTCAGGTCTCCTAACAGACATAGATTGGAGATAGAGGAACCCTGGAGTCCAAAATGGAGGACAGTTTTTCAGTGATTAGAAACCAAAACTGTTGAACTGGGGAACAAAGCCATACGGCATGTAAATATGAATCAGCTGTTTCCTGGGTGCACTGACAGCAGATGTCTGTTGGGGAGAAGCCCATTTTATACATTTTCTGTTGGGTAATGTGGGATCTGTGGAGGACCTTGTATTGAATTAGCTGAAGATTTGTGTTTTTAGTCATCTTAAAGGTATTACAACAAATTTCTGTCCAGAAATCGGTGTTCGTAGTGATTGAGAGTTCAGCTTCACATTTAGCGATTGGTAAGTGAAACCTGGGTTTTGTAAAAACCTCAGAACCTTTTAGTTCACATCTACTTCTTCTCTTGGTGAATCTGTTTTTACAAAATGTTTGGTAAACTTTCCAGATCAGCTTTATAGATGGTTTTTAGAAGATTATACTCTACTAGTTCATTAAATTTCAGTGTTTTTAGTTGTATGAATAAGGGATTAGTGTGGTCTCTGTATCCACTTCCACTGGAGACTCTAATCGCTCTTTTCTGTAAAAGAAAAATTGGATTGATGTATGTTTTGCAGGCACTTCCCCACACTTCAATGCAATAGGTCAGATGTGGAACAATCAATGAATTATACATGAGAAACAATGCATTATTATTTAGAGAATCTTTGACTTTATGCAGTACAGCTATTATTTGGGAGACCTTTACTTTGACATTATCAATATGTGATTTCCATGTCAAGTGTTCGTCAATCATAATAACTAGAAACTTAAACTCATGTGCCCTTTCAATTTCTAATCCGTTGATAAATAATGACGCTTCGGCATATTTCCTTTTACTACAAAAAAATCATAAATTTAGTTTTGCTAATATTAAGGGACAATTTATTGGCATTGAACCACCTCATAATTTTCTGGAATTCATTCTCTACAATTTGTAGGACATCTTTTAAATGTTTTCCTGAATGTAATAACGTGGTGTCATCCGCAAATAGAATACACCTAAGTAACTGAGACACAGACACAATGTCATTTACATAAAGAAGAAAAAGTATAGGTCCTAGGACCGATCCTTGTGGTACCCCGCAAGTTATGTTACAATTTTTAGACTTTACGTTGTTATTTGGACAAACTGACTTCTGTTTTTTAAGTAGCTGGTAACCCATTGGTGGGCCACACCTCTTATACCATATTTATGTAATTTATGCAACAATATCTTGTGGTCCAGCATATCAAACGCTTTTTGAAGATCTACAAAGATGCTTACTAAATAGTGCCTTTTGTCTATAGCATTGGTGATTTCTTCATTTAGTTCCATAATTGCTGTAGCAGTTGAGTGATTAGGACAAAACCCATATTGGCTATTACTAAAAATCTTAAATTCATTTAGAAATTTATTCAGTCTAATCACAAATAACTTCTCCAGAATTTTAGAGAACTGTGGAAGTAATGATATTGGTCTATAATTAGAAAATTCAGATTTATTTCCTTTTTTAAAGAGTGGAATAACTTTGGCTTTTTTCATGTGGTCTGGAAATATCCCTGAAGTAAATGACAAATTACAGATATAGGTAAAAGGCTCAATAATTACATCTATAATTTGCTTTATCAATACCATATTCATATCAGTATAATCATTTGATTTTTTGTTGGCATACTTCTGGACAATTGTCAATATGTCACTCGCTTGTTCACTTTCAAGAAAAATATTGCTAACATTATCTGGTACTGTTTCATCATTGATGTTTCCATCTGGAATTTGTTGTGACAAAGTAGGGTCAATATTTACAAAATAACTATTGAATTCATTTACAATTTCAGTTTTATTGTAAATGTCAACATTATTCTTTGTTATATAATTAGGAAATTTTGTTTTTATCTTGCCTTTTTGCATGACAGTATTTAATACGCTCCATGTGTCTTTTGTACTATTTTTATTTTTGTCTAAAGGATTACTAGTATAGTAATCCTTTTTTTGCCTTCTTATGATTCCAACTAATTAGTTTTTTTATGTTTTATACCAAACTTCATCATCTTTGGTTCTTGTTCTTAGAAACAGTTTATACAAATAGTTTTTTTTCTTGCAAGCATTTTTCAGTCCATTTGTCATCCATGGATTGTTAACAGCATTTTTGTTGGTATGAGCGCTCGTTTTGGATATTTTACAATTTTTATCATATAGATTAATTAATGTTGTCATGAAAGCCTCATAGGCGGTATTAACATTATCTGTGTACACCCTATCCCATTATGATTTTTCTGACTCGAGTACTGTATCACATTCAGTAATCTCCTCACATTTGTGAGGGACAGCCTGTTCTGTATAAATCCAGTCTGGTCTGGATTTATTAAGGACGGCAGGAGCTTTTCTAGTCTTGTTGCGAGCAGTTTTGATAGCAATTTACGATCCACACTAATTAGGCTAATGGGCCTAAATAAGCCGCAAGTATCAGGTGGTTTATCTTTCATTTTTTTTGTCTTTCTTTTTTTTTACCTCATTGTGTTGTGTAATTAAGCCAGTCTGGTGATAGGTGTGAGGCTTAGGTATAATGGTGGTAACTGTCTGTGGACAGAGGGAAGGAGTGAGTAGTAATACCTAAAACAGGTTTTTGGGATCAACATGTCTAAAGTTTTGCCCTCTACAAGTTTTATGCCACAGTCCAAGGCATGCCAGTGCATCGTAGACCGATGTATGTGCAAAAACAGCCACTGCAAACTCAAGCTCTGCCCCGGACCCGAAGATGCAGCCAGGCTAGCAGTAAGAGCGGGGGCCAGGGAGCCCAGGCAACCCCCCATGGCCAAGTAGCCCCCCAAACGCACCTAAGACCCCAAGCTGAGAGACAGCCACCACCCCCCACACACACACCCTAGAAAGCACCAAGGAGCGAGGACCCTGCGCACCCCACCACCGACCCCAACCCCGAGGCCCCCGCTTAGATTATTCTAAACCACCACCAGAGGTTTGAACGAACCTTGCCCACAGCAAAAGCTTAAGATGCAAGAACAGCATGCCTGAAAGTGGAGTGAAAAATACACCAAACAACAACAAAAAAACCCTGTTCCTAGTCTGAAACCGGCTGCAATCAACCCAGAAGGGGTTGTAGATTGGACGATAGGAGCCATACTGTTAAAATAAACAGAACTCAACAGTGGCACTCCTGCCACATGAACTTTGTTCCTGCCAAACACAGAACGCCTCCAGGTCCAACCGGACAACACCTTCAAGGTACGGAAAACAGAGATCCGCAGACCTGACACCACCAACTTACAGACAAACTTCCTCAAACTAACAACATACACACACTACACCTACAATCCACAACATCTACGTTTGTTCGTTTACCCTGTACGTCATCCCTCTTTGTCTTTTATTATGAGCTCTTTGATTTTTAGGATATTTTTTGTATTTGACCTTTTTATACAGTATTTAGGTTAGTTTAAAATAGAGATTCACTTTATTACATATAATCCTCACTTTTATTAGCTTAGAAATGCATTTCAACATGATTTAATCACCACATTGTTCTTGTTATTTTATTATGAAAAATAAAAAGTTAAATGGCAATCTCTGACTCCTCTGATTTATTAAAGCTGTATTTTAAGGTGTGGATGTTGCTGTACAAATCTATTTCCCTGGTTTCAAATTAATGGGTTTAGTCTAAAAACTGAGACATATTTCTCCTGTCAAAAAGGAGTGGCACCCCAGCAAAATTTTAAGTGATATCAATAATCATAATTAATATTCTCATTCATGTAACCCATTAGTAATAACTCCTCTTCTAACATCTGTGTTGCTGTCAGTTGCTTCCTCCAGCACAACAACAAATCCTCTGTTATGGTGTGGGTTTTTATTACACTGAGCACTTTGGTATGCCAACTTATAATTAATTAATTAATTAATTAATTAAATTGGGCTTTGACCTTTATTGGTCATATGTGTTGTTACATATATGAAATTTGTCCTCCGAAATTAAATTTGAACCGGCATCTCTCCAATTACAAGCCCAGTGTCCTTAACCACGAGGCCACCTCTCCATCCTATATCATGTCATGCTAACAGTGCTAGCTGGTTTACTGAAGTAGCATTCACAAAGCGGGATGAATGTTGGCAATATTCGGCACATTCTCGCTGAAAAAACTTAAGCGTCTTATCAACGTGATTGGGGTGTAACGTCTTAAATTGACGCTCCTTTCCTCCGGTGGGGTCCGACCCAGGTCTCGCCTCACGCTCTAATGGAGCATATGTCACGCCCCTGGGCGTGACTTTGGTCCTCCTGTGTTCCCCACTCCCTTTTCTTCCCTGCTTGTGTGATTGGTGGAGTCTGCTGGAGCTACTCACCTGTTGGCCATCTGCAATCAAGCTGCTGCAGTGAAAGACCCAGCTCTCCAGACAGACTCTGCCAGATTGTTCCGTCAGCTTGATGGTGATTTTGGCAGTCGGCTACTAAGTGACTTACTACACTTACCTGTTTCTGATAACCTGAAACTTACCTTCATCTCCTGTGCTCCTAGTGCCTGTGTGGGGAGGACTCTGAGGACCTGAGACCTGCATTGCTTGAACTGAGAAAATAAATTGTCAACTTTAACTCCTGTCTTGTGTCTGTTTTGGGTACTAAACTACTAAACCCTAACAGCATACACTCACACACGAGAGCGCCACTGCCCCCTACAGTAGTGTCCCCCCTGGCATCGCACCACGCCCCCCACTAAGAAGGACTGCTTTACTCCCATATTCATACCGGTTTAATGTGAAAACAGCGTGACAGTACCTTGTGTTGTGAAGTACCTAGTACATGTCTCTGTTAAATATGCAGTTTCAAAATTAATGGACTCTTTCAGCGCAATTATAACAACAAGTGGAGTAGAATGAATGAAATAAAACTGTGGAAATAATTAATTTTACACCAAATAAACCTTCGACCATCACGTCACTTCAACGTTTGCGTCGTTCAGACTTCGTGTGGTGGTCATTTTCAATTAAAAGGAACATATAATAATCCACTTTTGCAGTCTTTTTGAACATGTATGAGGTAACGAGTGTCCACCGTCACACAAAATGTGAAATAAACCCATCCAGTCCTTTGTTTGTGATCTGTATAAGTCTTACAACACAGAGAAAAGTGCTCCATTTCAAATTTCCTGAGTTTGTGATAGCACAAATGTCTGAAACAGCCCCCTCCAGAAAGTGCCTTCTGCTGGTGCTGTGCCTCCATAGTGAACCTACACTGTAGTATATGCACTATTTGTTCATGTGGAGGTGTGCACCGCTCTTGTGGTTTCCAGCGCATCTTGTGGCTTGGCGCATTGGCGCGGTGCATTCAATGTGTAACCTGCCATTCTAGTGAAAAGGAATATATATATATTATACTTTTTTGTAATAAATGTAAAGATACAAACACAAAATGTGTTATGTGCATTTAACCCCTCCCTGAAGAGCAGTAAGCAGCAACGGTGTAGCACCCAGGGATGAGACACATTTTTAGTATCCATTAATACCGCCTTTGACATGATCTGACATGTTTGTGACACAATGCAACGCAGCAGTTGGACAAAACAAATGATTATCACCTTAAATCCACTATTCAGAATCAGAATCAGAAAAGTTTATTTTGCCGAATACAGTTTTAAAAAAAATACAGGGAATTTGACTTGGTAGTCTGTGCGTGGAACAAAAAAACCAAAACACAAGCCAGCAGCAATAATAATTAAAGCTGCGAGTGGCGTCGTAGGGTCCAAAGTAGTAAATATGAGACTTTTTGAACTTTGTATATGAACATTAATAATGAGCGGTTTTCTATTATGGCGTGCACCATCTGAAAATGCAAAGCATGATGGGTAATTGTCACATTGATTCTTGTTTAAGGCTGGACAGTCATCACGTGTATGAGGCTGTTTGAATGTTGTATATGAGATTTATAGCATTTTTGCTATTATGGCGCCAGTCGAAAAAACCCAGTATGAAAAGGAAAACCAGTTAAAAATCACACGACTAATCTTCTTTCTGCTAGAGCTGTTAGCGTCGGACACCACTAAAAGCGGTGCTCTCTGAGAATGCAAGGCATTATGGTAATTTTGACATTGACTCTTGTTTAGGGATGGACAGTTATCATGTGTATCAAATAGGAAGCAGTTTGAAATATTGCATTTGAGAGTTATATGCATTTTCCTATTATGACGTGCTAAATGGCACCAGTCGTGCCGCAACCAAACGTTACAGATACGCAAATTCTTTTGATGATTTTTAATCTTCAGTGGGTCCTAAGTGTTCTGGCCGAGTTTGAAGTCAAGCCCCTCGGACTAGTTTCCAAAGTGAAATGCCATTTTTTGACCAAAGATGGCTGACTTCTTGTTTGGTTTTGGGCGTGGTCATGAATGAAGTTTTTTCTCATCTTGGGGTCAATAATATATGACCTGCCTGTCGTACGGTTCCATCGCATTTCTGGCGTCTATAATGCGCGCCATGCGCACATATTTTTTGCGATTTTTTCAAGGTGGGTGCACATTTTGGTGAGACTTTGGGCATCCTAAGGGGCAAAACCGAAAAGGAATAATAATAATAATAATAATAATATTAATAATAATAATAATAATAATAATAATTAAAGCCGCGAGCGGCGTCATAGGGTCCGATGAAGCGGCCGGGGGCGGTAACCCACGGTCACGTATACCACTGTTGGGGATTTGGGAATTGGCCTGGAGTTGTAAGCGTTTTCGTATAACGGCGTAGTTATGGCGAAGGATTTTCCTGTGTCATGATAGGCCCCTCCCACTTTTCACAGCCTGCTCTATTTGCCATAGCAATGTGCTTCCATCTAATAAGATTCATCCTACAGTGTTTTGAAGTCAACATGACATATCGTCTGTCCGCTACAGCTGCTCGTGTAGGACGACCACAGAAGCGGCGCCCTCTGAGAACGCAAGGCATTGTGGGTAAATTGGTTATCATTTGTTGTTTAGCTCTGGACAGTGATCGTGTGTATCAAATATGAAGCACTTTGAACTTTGCACTCTAGAGTTATAAGCGTTTTCGTATAACGGCGTAGTTATGGCGAGGGATTTTTGTGTGTGATTATAGGCCCCTCCCACTGGCCATGATGGGTAATTTGGTCATCGAGCGTTGTTTATGGATGGACAATCATCGTGTGTATCAAATATGAAGCACTTTGAACTTTGCATTGAAGCGTTATAAGCATTTTCCTATTATAGCGTGCTAATGGCGAAGGATTCTCCCGTGTCATTATAGGCCCCTCCCACTGATCACAGCCTGTTTTTTCTTCCATAGCAATTTGCTACCCTCTGTGTAGGTTCATCCTACAGTGTTTTGAAGTCAACACGACATATCGTCTGTCCGCTACAGCTGCTCGTGTTGGACGACCACAGAAGCGGCGCCCTCTGAGAACGCAAGGCATTATGGGTAAATTGGTTCTCGAGTTTTGTTTATGGCTGTACGGTCATCATGTGTATCAAATATGAAGCAGTTTGAACTTTGCATTCTACAGTTATAAGCTTTTTCCTAGAACGGCGTCCTGTAAATGCTAACCGTGTACATGACCTTAAATGACACCGGTCGAAAACACAAGGCATGATGGGAAATGTTTCAAAGCAGTCATGACCAAGCTTGGGCACATGTCCTTTGTGTGAAATTTGAAGCTGATCGAAGTTTGTGTGTCAGAGTTATGGAGATTTGGAATTTTTTGCGTGCTAACGAAAATTAGCATTGCATTTTTGTGGCGGCGCCACGACCAAACCGTGACAGATACAAAAATTCTTTCGATAACTTTTCATCTTCAATGGGTCCTATGTGGTGTTGCCAAGTTTTAAGCGAATCGGATGAATCCCCTCAGACTAGATAGCCCATTTTTCAATCAATCAATCAATCAATCTTTATTTGTATAGCGCCAAATCATAACCAATGGTATCTCAAGGCACTTTACAGTAGAGCAGTCTTAAGGACGGACTCTTCATTTTATGGATACACACATATGCATATATACGTATATACACATACATATGTATCCCACACCCAACATGAATTCATCATGGCGGCAAGGAAAACCTTCTGTTAAGCAGCAGGAACCTTGTGTGGATCCCATTCCTATGATGAACAGCCATCCACGTTATGCTGTGTTGGGTGTGTGCAGAGGAAAGGGTGGAGACAGAGCCGCTGAGTCTCTGTAACTCCACACTGAGGATCCCACGGACCTGCAAGACAAAAGCCAGAAGGAGTACAGGAGCAAACACACAAGGGAAGAAGCAGACATAGAGGGAGTGTTAGAGAGAGGAATGGGACCCTCTCCGGTCCCTCTCTAACCTAAATGACCTCTCTCTTAACGCCCTCTCCAACCTCTCTCCAACCGAGCATGCCAGACCCCCCCCCCCGGCAGTCTATGCCTATTGCATCTTAATTATGAGCTATGAGCTGGTTCCTAACTAAAAGCTTTATCAAAGAGGAATGTTTTGAGCCTAACCTTAAAGGTAGAGAGGGTGTCTGCCCCCCGAACCGTGGTTGGTAGATGGTTCCAGAGAAGTGGGGCCTGATAACTGAAAGCTCTTCCTCCTATACTACTTTTAGAGATGAATGGAACAACGAGTAGTCCAGCATTTTGAGAGCGTAGTGTTCTGGGGGGATTGTATGGCACTACAAGCTCCTTGAGATAGACTGGTGCCTGTCCATTTAGGGCTTTATAAGTGAGAAGAAGAATCTTGAATTCTATTCTATATTTTATGGGAAGCCAATGCAGAGAGGCTAATACAGGAGTAATGTGATCTCTTCTCCTAGTTTTAGTCAGTACACGTGCTGCAGCATTTTGAACCAGCTGAAGTGTCTTAAGCGACTTGCTCGGGCAGCCTGCTAAAAGAGAATTACAATAATCCAGTCTAGAGGTAACAAAAGCATGGACTAGTTTTTCGGCGTCGCCCTGAGACAGGATAGATCTGATTTTAGCAATGTTACGGAGATGAAAGAAGGCAGTTCTTGAAGTTTGTTTATGTGAGAGTTGAAGGATAAGTCCTGATCAAATAGAACCCCAAGGTTTCTAACAGTTGTGCTTTGTGCCAGAGTAATGCCATCTAGGGCAGTTAGGCTAGCATAGGTTTCTCTAAGGTGTCGCGGGCCCAGTACAATGACCTCAGTCTTGTCTGAGTTGAGAAGAAGAAAATTTTGGTCCATCCAGGCCCTAATGTCCTTTAGACAGGCCTCAAGTTTAGATAGCTGATTTGTCTCACCTGACTTCATTGATACATACAGTTGGGTATCATCAGCATAGCAGTGGAAGTTAACAGAGTATTTTCTCATAACATTACCAAGGGGGATCATATAGATACAGAAGAGGATTGGACCTAGCACAGAGCCCTGAGGAACCCCGTAGCTTACTTTAGTGTACACAGAAGACTTATTATTCACGTGTACAAACTGGTACCTATCAGATAGGTAGGACTTAAACCAGTTTAGGGCAGTCCCTGTGATTCCAAGTAATTTCTCTAATCTCTCTAGTAGAATATAGTGATCTATAGTGTCAAAAGCTGCACTAAGATCTAATAAAACCAGCACTGAGAGTCGTCCTTCATCTGAAGCCCAGAGTAGATCATTAGTTACTTTAACTAAAGGAGTCTCTGTGCTGTGTTGAGCTCTAAAGCCTGACTGGAAGTCCTCGAACAGGCTGTTGTTTTGAAGAAATTCACAGAGCTGAGCTGCCACAACTTTCTCAAGAATCTTTGAAATAAAAGGAAGATTAGATATAGGCCTGTAGTTTGCTAAAGTGCTGGAATCAAGAGTAGGTTTTTTGAGAAGGGGTTTGATTACAGCTACTTTAAAGGACTGTGGCACGTAGCCTATTGATAGGGATATATTTATTGTCTCCAACAAAGATGGGCAGACTAGGGGAACAACTTCTTTAAACAGCTTAGTTGGGATCGGATCTGAAAGGCAGGTCGATGGTTTGGAGGATGAAATAATAGAGTTAAGTTCCTGAAGTCCTATATGTGTGAAACAGTTTAGGTTAGGCCTATTTACATTTAATGGTACAGCAGGCCCAGGTGAAGGCAGGGAGTGGCTAATTTTATCTCTAATCTTGCGAATTTTATCGTTAAAAAATGTCATAAAGTCCTCACAGCTGAGGGCTAGAGGAATCATGGGCTCAATAGAGCTCTGACTTTGTGTTAGCCTGGCTACAGTGCTGAAAAGGTACCTCGGATTATTTTTATTTTCTTCAATTAGTGAGGAATAGTATGTAGATGGACTATGTCGTAAGGCTGTCATGTATTTACTATGGCTTTCTTGCCAAAGTATTCGTGACTCCTCTGTTTTATTGGAGCGCCGCATTCTCTCTAATTTACGGGTTGTTTGTTTGAGTGTGTGAGTTTCAGAGCTAAACCACGGAGCTTTCCTCTGACGTTTAATAGTTTTTTCCCTCAATGGGGCAATTGAGTCCAAGGTGGATTTTAGTAGACTAGCAGAGCTATCGACAAGCAGATCCAGTTGAGAGGGGTTATAATTAATATCATAGTTATTTATTGGATGGTGCACTGAGTTTAAGGCAGCAGGAATGGCCTCTTTAAATTTAGCCACAGCACTGTTGGATAGATTTCTACTTGTAACTATTTTATTGCACAGTGCGAGATCCTCTAGGATAATGTTAAAAGATATTAAAAAGTGATCTGATAGCAGAGGATTTTCAGGGTAGACTTTTAGTTCATTAATATCAAGGCCATATGTTAGAACAAGATCAAGAGTATGATTTAAACGATGAGTAGCTTCATTAATAGTTTGAAAAAAGCCAACTGAGTCTATTAGGGACATAAAGGCTGAGCTCAGGCTATCACTATCTTTGTCCACATGGATATTAAAATCTCCTACTATCAGTATTTTATCAGAACTGAGGACTAAGTTTGATATAAACTCAGAGAATTCTGATAGAAATTCAGAATAAGGGTCTGGAGGACGGTAAATTATCACAAATAAGACTGGCTGGCAGGTTTTTGATTCGATATGAGATAAATTTAGAACCAGGCTTTCAAAGGAAGTGTAACTGGCCTTTGGTTTAGGATAGATTAGGAGAGAGGAATGATAAATAGCTGCTACACCACCTCCACGGCCTATGTCTCGTGGCATATGAGTATTTAAATGACTGGGAGGAGTGGCTTCATTTAAACTAACATATTCATCTTGATACAGCCATGTTTCAGTTAAACAGAATAAATCAAGGTTATTTTCTGAGATAAGGTCATTTACTAGTAGAGATTTGGATCTCAGTGATCTAATATTTAATAGAGCACATCTAATGGTTTTATGTTTTGGTGTTTCTAGATTTGAGATTTTAATTTTTTTCAGATTTTTATAATTGATAGCTCTTTTATTTGATTTTATGTTAAAATCATTGTGAAATATGGGTCGGGGGACAGACACCGTCTCCATAAAATAATATTCATCACCATCACAACAGTTGTCATGGCGATGAACACAGCTATCCTGATAGCAATGGGAGGGAAACTGTCCTAAGGCAAGCGCAGAGGGGCGTGGAGGACTCCCCCTCTGTAACATGGTCTCATTCATGAGATGTCATAAATGTGCCATGTTTTCTGATAGTAGAGATGCTCCCTCCAAAGTAGGATGGATTCCATCTCTTCCTATCAGGTTCGGTTTTCCCCAGAAGGATCTCCAATTATCAATGAAGCCCACCTCGTTTTCTGGACACCACCTCGATAGCCAGCGGTTAAATGATGACATGCTATAGGCTATACATGTCATCACTGGTCAGATTTGGTAAGGGACCAGAGAAAATTACGGAGTCCGACATTGTTTTAGCATAAGCACAAACTGATTCAATGTTCACTTTGGTTGCTTCCGACTGACGACGTCGGGAGTCATTAGTGCCGACATGGAGGACTATCCTATCAAACTTACGGTTACTCTTTGCCAGCAACTTTAGATTTGATTCTATGTCGCCCGCTCTGGCCCCTGGGATGCACCTCACGATGCCCGCTGACTTCGCTAGCTTCACGTTTCTCACTATGGAGTCGCCAATTATCAGAGTTTGTTCCCCGGTGAGTGTGTTGTCCTCACAGAGGGGGGAGAACCTGTTTGAGACGTGAACATGGTGGTGTCCCGAGCGGCTTTTTGACCTTCGACTATGCTTACCACGGACAGTAACCCACTCATTGCTGGCCGGGGGGGAGGCTAAGCTAGAGCTAGCACGGTCCGCACCGGCTAGGTCCTGCTTGCTAGCTTCGGTTTTGGTATCAGGGGTGCGGAACCGCTTCTCCAGATTGTTGATCCTCGCCTCCATATCTAACAGTACGCTACACTTTATGCAACTACCATTGTCCCTAAAGGAGGACGAGGAGTAACTAAACATCTGACACACCGGGCAGGAGAGCGGAGGGGAGGAGAGAGAAGCCATAGGTGCTAAATTTAAGCTAAGCTAAGCTAAGCTAAGGACAAAAGGAAGTTTAAAGGAGATTGTACTGCCTATAAGAGGCGAGATTGCTTTTTACTTAACCTTCGTACGTTTAACTGTACGGTAAAAAAAATTAAAACAAGTGTTTTCAAGGCTAAAATATCAATGACAACAAGTTTGATTAGAGTTAGCAGAACACAGTAGTAGAGCGCTGCAAACAGCGGTAGAGTGTAAACAGGAAATGATCGATACGTCACCACGTCAGCACGTCAGCACGTCACCAGCACGTCCAAGGGTGGAAGGCCTTTGACCCAAGATGGCTGACTTCCTGTTTGGTTTTGGGCGGGGTCACAATGTAACTTTTTGCTCATTCTGGGGCGAAGACTACATGTGGCGATTTTCGTGCAAATCGGTCAGACCTGGCGGTCGTGTGGTTCCATCATTTTTTTTGGCGGCGAAAACGCACGCTACGCCACGCACGCTACGCCACGCTACGCGTGAGTTTTCTGTCCGTTTTTTTTCACGCCACCAAATTATCAAATTTTTCGCCAGGCCTGAGGTGCGTGCAAATTTCGGTGAGTTTTCGGGCATTTTTAGGAAGTCGAATTAGCGATCAAAGGCGGGCGGGGTATAATAATAATAATATGAAATAAAAGCGAAAACAATAGGTTCCTCTGTCCCATTCTGGGACATCGGACCCTAATAATAGGGAAAAGGAGCAGGAACAATTGGTTATATACATATACACAGTGCAGCAGGTAATATTGTCTTTAAGAAGTGGGGGAGGGGGGTTTGTGGGTGACTGGGGCTGTGTTCATGAGGCTGGTGGAAAAGGTAAAGAAGCTGTTTTTGTGTCTGGAGGTTCTGGTCCTGATGGACAAAACCTCCTTCCAGAAGGGAGAGATTGGAACAGTTTATGACCGGGGTGGGAGGGGTCAGCCACAATCTTTCTTGCACGCCTCAGAATCCTGGAGGGGTTCAGGTCCTGGAGGGAGGGCAGATTGCAGCCGATGACCTTCTCTGCAGAGTGGATGATACGCTGCAGTCTGGCCTTGTCCTTGGCCGTAGCTGCAGTGAACTCACAGGGGGAATAGAAGGGTTTGTTGTTGTTAATAAAGGATTCCAGGTGAGGAGAGCAGTGCTGGAGGATCACTGTCACGTCGTTAGACCAGTTTCTGTTCACATAAAAGCAGATTCCTCCACCCTTCGTCTTCCCGCTGAGCTCCACGTCTCGGTCCGCACTGTGAAGTTGGAAACCGGCCAACTGCAATCCGACACCGCTCCACACAGCCACGTTTCCATTAAGCATAGAACAGAGGATGAGGAGAAGTCTCTGTTTCCACCCAACAGCAGCTGGAGTTTGTTCACTTTGTTGCACAGTGAGCGCACGTTGGAGAGGAATATCCCCGGTAACGGTGTACATTTACAATGTACACTGCTGCTTTTACAGCCAGTAACAATGTCTAGTCCAACTCAAGTCATAGGAAAATTGATCAACTTAGTCTTAATATTTAAACACAAATATCACTATCATTAAAATTGTATATTTATGACGATTACAATATGGATATTGAATGTCTGTAGGGGAAATGTCAGTGGAACACAAGTCAAAGTCTGCCGGAGCAGGGCTCCAAAGAACACTTTTGCTGAGAGAAAGGCGCACAGTGCAGAAAGTGATAAATGCTTTTGCTGCAGCAACGTAGTTGCTTTTGACGGACTTATTGACTTTAATTCTTCATACTTTAAAAAATTATTTAGGATTGGTCAGTCACTGAAAATACCGCCCCTTTTATGTGAGCATGCACGCATCTTGATTGGAAATTGTTGGCTTAAGTTAACATGTTGATAACCAGCTTTATAGTACGAACGGTTGGTTTGGTAAAGTCTACTAACTGAACATTGCTCTGAATTTACATATCTGGGCAATCTCTCAAACTGCAATTTTTTTTCTTTCCAAAATTATTGTACTGTCAACAGAAGACCCATTATAGTCTATCATACCGTGAATCAGTTTATTGTTCCACCAATCACCATTATTAAAAAAAAAAAAAAAACATGCTTTAGACACAGGGGTGCACAAGTCCAGTTTTTAAGAGCATGTATCAAACATGTTTTTTAGGTCTCCCTGCTCCAACACACCTCATTCTAATGATTGTGTCATAATATCTTTACAGAAAGCCTGATAATGAGCTACAATGTATAGTCAGGTGTGATAAAGCAGGGTAGCATCTAAAATTAGCTGGATAGGGGCTATTCAGGAACTAGAAACAATTAATTACTTAATTTTTATACAGAGACAGCACACTTGAAATATTGTCCAATTACAAAGAAACTTTATCATACAAATATTTTAAGGTAAAAAAAAAAATTAATTCAATTTAACGTTACGTAAAATATAAAACAACACATATTGGACAAACAAAATACAGTATATGTGTGAATAAACAAATACAAGTTTGTTTAAGACTTCATAATCTTAAACATTTTGCTCATTAGTCTGGAGTCTCCCCCAGACTACTGAAGACCTGTGCACAGGAACTGGGACA
The DNA here is from genome assembly GCF_900634775.1 of Gouania willdenowi. Classification (NCBI taxonomy): domain Eukaryota; kingdom Metazoa; phylum Chordata; class Actinopteri; order Blenniiformes; family Gobiesocidae; genus Gouania; species Gouania willdenowi. The sequence goes on along the minus strand of NC_041051.1, from coordinate 572,057 downwards.
CCCCCTACAGCATATCTTCAACCTGAGCCTGGGACAGGGGAGGGTTCCCCAGCTGTGGAAGACATCCTGCATCATTCCAGTCCCCAAGAAACCACATCCTGGGGAGCTGAACGACTTCAGGCCGGTCGCCCTGACGTCCCACGTGATGAAGACCATGGAACGGCTGCTGCTCCATCACCTGAGGCCACAGACCCACCACGCTCTCGACCCTCTGCAGTTTGCTTACAGGGAGAAGGTTGGAGTAGAGGATGCCATCATCTTCTTGCTTCACCGTTCTCTTTCTCACCTGGACAGAGGCAGTGGTGCTGTGAGGATTACATTTTTGGACTTCTCCAGCGCCTTTAACACCATCCAGCCTCTGCTCCTCAGGCACAAACTGACAGAGATGGGAGTAGGATCAGACCTGGTGGCATGGATTACAGACTATCTGACTGGCAGACCTCAGTACGTCCAACTGGGGGACTGCAGGTCCGACACTGTTACCAGCAACACTGGAGCACCGCAGGGAACTGTGCTCTCTCCGGTCCTGTTCACCCTGTACACGTCCGACTTCCAGTACAACTCGGAGCTCTGCCACGTGCAGAAGTTCGCGGACGACACAGCCATCGTTGGCTGTATCAAGAGTGGACAGGAGGAGGAATACAGGGAACTGATCCAGGATTTCGTCACGTGGTGCGACTCTAACCACCTGCTCCTCAACGCCACCAAGACCAAGGAGATGGTGGTGGACTTTAGGAGAACCAGGCCACACCTTGAGCCTGTCAACATCAAAGGTGACTGTGTGGAGGTGGTTCACACTTACAAATACCTGGGAGTGCAGCTGGATGACAAACTGGACTGGACTGCCAACACAGAGGCCCTGTGCAGGAAAGGACAGAGCCGTCTGTACTTCCTCAGAAGGCTGGCGTCCTTCAACATCTGCAAGAAGCTGCTACAGATCTTCTACCAGTCTGTAGTAGCGAGCGCCCTCATGTATGCAGTGGTGTGTTGGGGGGGCAGCCTCAAGAAGAAGGACGCTGGACGCCTGAACAAACTGGTGAGGAAGGCAAGTTCTGTTGTTGGCACAGAGCTGGACAGCCTTACATCTGTGGCAGAGAAACGGACTCTGAACAGGCTACTGTCCATCATAGACAATCCACACCATCCACTGCACAGCGCCATCTCCAGGCAGAGGAGCAGCTTCAGTGACAGACTGCTGTCATTGTCCTGCTCCACTGACAGACTGAGGAAATCGTTCCTCCCCCACGCCATGCGGCTCTTTAACAACTCTAGGGGGGGGGGGGCGATAAAATCAACCATAGAACACTGGACTTAATGCTAATCACACCATGCACCCTCTGTCACACACGCACTTTATCACACACACACACACACATCCACAAGTTGGACTCTAAGTATGTACAAACTGACCATTACGCAACTGTATCTTGCACACTGTCATCTGCACAACTGCACTCGAACTGGACTGGCAGACACTATACTGTATTTCGTTTTAATACCATTATATTTTACCTTAGTACTTTTTTTGCACTGTTTTAAATTTTTAAATTTTTACATTATACTTTCCCTGCATGCCCCTGTGTTCCCATACCTGTAAGCTGCTGGAACTGTTAATTTCTCTTGGAGATGAATAAAGTATCTATCTATCTATCTATCTATCTATCTATCTATCATTCAATTCAATTCAATTTTAAATGCACTTTTGTCCCACATTCCTGTTTCTTCTTTGTTTTGTTGTTAATCTTTTAGGTTTTACCTACAGCCAAGTGGTGATATGCAACCCAAAACATAAAATTAACAACACTCACCTCCAATGTGTCCATCCACCAAAGCAGAAAGCACAGAACAGAAGTAGTCAATGCCACAAAGATGAGCATGTACTTTGATAAATGGCCGGTATTCATTGTAAGTGATGGCTGCCTGCATGAGTAGCCCATCAACCGCTCCTAAACAAAGACACATAAACAAAAGGCATGAAACTCCTTCATTGTTTCCCCTTTGTTTTACTAATGACAAGACTTCCTAGTATAGGATCACCTCATTTTTTTCCAATCCAAAGCACATGCAAATGCAATTCCTTTAGGGAATTCAGTTCATAATCTGCTTTTTCCCCTCACCTCTCCTTTTGTTGTTTTCCCATTTTTTTTTTTTTATCTAAATACGGTTGTTTATGTTTAAATACACGTTATTTGTGACTATTCTTCCATGTTCTCTTTGGACTGGATGATACTGAAATTTTTGTAAAGGACTTTGTAGTTTCCACCTCTGATTAGCGTTCTATAAATAAAGATCACTTACTTGCTTACTTATAAAGCACAATGCAGCCAGAAAACTAATAGAGGTGTCCCAGTCCGATATTGATATTAGATATCGGTCCAATATCAGCCAGAAAACGAATATCGGAACAGGAAGGAGAGTCTCAAGGTAAGAAATGGAGAGGGTGGGGAATAGTTGATTATTTTAATGTGAGAGTGAAATGTGAAGTTGGAGTTGTGTTTATTGTGCTTATTGTGTTGTGTAATCAAGCCAGTCTGGTGAAGAGTGTGAATCTTAGGTATAATGGTGGTGCTATGGACAGAGGGAAGGAGTGAGTGGTAATACCTAAAACAGGTATTTGGGATCAATGTGTCTAAAGTTAAGCCCAGTGCGAGTTTTTCCCCACAGCCCAAGACATGCCAGTTCATCGTAGACCAATGTATGTGCAAGAACCGCTACTGCAAACCGAAGCGCTGCCCCGGAACGGAAGATGCAGCCAGACCAGCGGAGAGAGTGGGGGCCAGGGAGCCCCAGGCCAGCCCCAAGCCGAGAGGCAGCCACCGCCCCCCACATACACACCCAAGAAAGCCCCCGCCGCACGCCGGCCCAAAGTGGCCCGCCCCGCCGCAACAGGGAGCGGCCTAGTATTATTAATTATTAATAATTATTAATACTACTAACCCTAACCCTTGCCTGAAGTGGAGGAGTTCAAGTATCTCGGGGTCTTGTTCACAAGTGAAGGTTGGATGGAGCGTGAGATCGATAGACGGATCGGTGCGGCGTCAGCAGTGATACGGTTGATGTATCAGACTGTTGTTTGGAAGAGGGAGCTGAGTCGGGGGGCAAAGCTCTCAATTTACGGATCGATCTACATTCCTACCCTCACCTGAGGTCATAAGATTTGGGTAATGACCGAAAGGACAAGATCGTGGATACAGGCGACCAAAATGAGTTTCCTTTGCAGGGTGGCTGGGCGCACCCTTCGAGATCGGGTGAGAAGCTCAGTCACTTGGGAGGAGCTCGATGTAGAGTCGCTGCTCCTTCACGTCGAAAGGAGCCAGCTGAGGTGGCTCGGGCATTTGTTACAGATGCCTCCTGGTCGGAGGTTTTTCAGGCATGTCCTATTGGGAAGAGGCCTCATGGAAGGCCCAGGACACGCTGGAGGGACTATGTCTCTGAGCTGGCCTGGTGTCGCTTCGGGGTCCCCCCAGAACGGCTGGAGGAGGTGTGAGTGGATCGGGTGGTCTGGGTATCTCTGCTGAAACTGCTGCCTCCAAAACCCGGCCCCGGATAAAGCGGAAGAAAATGGATGGATGGATGGATGGATGGATGGATGGATGGATGGTTTGCTCAGTATTAATGCATGAAATTAGGGGCTTCTAAACCACCCTCGCTTTTATTTTTTTGGAGGGTTGAAAGGCTAATTTTGTTATTTTTTTATTCCTGGCATAGAATTTTGTAATTGCAGATTCTAATCTTTGGAACCATTGCGTTGATGGTTTCAGTGGGATCATAGAGAACAGATATTTTAGTTTATTTTAGGTATGATTTAAATTTTAACTGAGGCTATTCTGCCAAGGAGTGAGATGGTAGTAGTAGTAGTAGTAGTAGTAGTAATAGTAATAGTAGTAGTAGTAATAGTAGTCATAGTAGTAGTAGTAGTAGTAATAGTAATAGTAGTAATAGTAATAGTAGTCATAGTAGTAGTAGTAGTAGTAGTAGTAGTAGTAATAGTAGTAGTAGTAATAGTAGTTATATCAATATCGGTATCATATCGAAATTGAAAAAGTTGTATTAGGACATCCTTAAAAAGTAACAGGGAAAACCTTGTTTAAATTTTCAGTCCTTTTTTTCTGACATCCTGCAACCACCATTTCTAATCCTTTTAAATCACACCCAATATATTCAC